>NW_020230084.1:0-307500 GCF_003227715.2 Harpegnathos saltator
GCGAATAGGAATTTGTAAAGCGCGATGTAGGCATTAATCTCGTCGTAGATAGGAGCGATCGCAGGGCACCATGTCGCCCCTCTCCCCCCCGCTTCGTCTTTGCATCCGCCGACGAGGAGCGAGGACGGAGAGTCGTTGTGATCAACGTTTTCCCCGAGGCTGACGGTTGCCAGTCTCGGCAAGTGTTTCTCGTGAATAATAAAAAAATCAGCAGTGCAATCGAGCGGTTTGCGTGTGTCACGTGCGACGCTCGACGTTCTCGCTCGGGGAGTCCAAGCGAGTCCAAGAGTGTTTCAAACGTTTGCGGGTGTCGGGATCGAGCTTGTGAGGTGTAACAACCGAGTACGCGAGGGAACACGGGGCAACCCTCGCGACACGTCCGTGACGCCGAACGTGAGTTTCGAGCTTAGACCTCTTTTTCCCTCCTCGTCACCCTTTGCTTTTCCCAAAGCGACCTCGAGCGGCGGGAGAGTCGCTCGCGATTTTGTACTTTTGCGTTTGGCGTTGCGCGATTAGTCGCGCGTGTAGCGTAGCGTACCGTTTACTATCTTTTCGCGATCATTACCTTCCGAGACCTCAATGCATCGCCGATGTTGCGAGAAGCCGTTCGCGGAGTTATCACTCGTCGGAGGATGGCACAGAGAGAGAGAGAGAGAGAGAGAGAGAGAGAGAGAGAGAGAGAGAGAGAGAGAGAGAGAGAGAGAGAGAGAGAGAGCGAGAGAGCGAGAGCGGCTCGTCGCGAAGACCGGAGCGTTCGGAGAGCACGAGGAGCGGAGCAGCGCGAGTCCATTATTCGCGCGAGAGACGCGCCTTAAATAGCATCGCGCGTTCGCGCCAAATCGAGAAGGCGAAGGAGCAATGACGAAAAAAATCAATACCTCGCGGTGGAGGGCGGGAGGAGAGGACGTAATTCCCGAAGCGGCGAGTATCGGCGAAGATATGTACTCGGTGGATAAAAAGCGAGAGAGAAAGAGAGGAGAAGAGGGGGGCGGGCAGCAGCTCTTTGCCTCTCTCTCTCGTTCCTGCCGGCGTTCTGTGCGAGCCTCTGTAGTACGGTCGTGTCGCGATTGGCTTCGCTATTATATCTCGCCACGGCTATATTCTAGTTTGTCGTTCGTTAAGTTCGTCATTAAACGTTTACCGTTAACGCGAGCGTCCGTATGAAGCGCGAACCTCGCGCAGCGACAACAACCCCCGCGGGGATCTGCATTTTTGCAAGTCCCGCCTTAAATGCGGCTTTAACGCGCTCGAAGGCCGCTTCACGTGCGACTCAGCATTCAAGTTGGGCCGAGGCGCGAATCGCAGACTGACCGTTTCTTTTCTTTTTCTTTCCGTACGATTCACACACACACACACACATACGTGCGCGCGGCTCTCAAAGATCGGGAAGAATGGACACCAGCTACGCTCCTCGCCCCGAACCTTTCATGGTCCGCGTGACGGCCGCGCCGGCCGTGAGAGAGTGTTAATCGCGGCGCTCCAGTGTGTATCCCGGAAAAGCAACCGCAATCCGTCGCTCCGCCGAGCTCCCGGAAACCGATCGGAAAGAAAAATACCGGAGAGATATCCGAGAGAGAGAGAGAGAGAGAGAGAGAGAGCGAGCGAAAGAGAGACAAGGAGAAAAGCAGGAAGAGACAAAAACGTATTGACCGGTCTCGATGCGGGGAGAAGAATCGCCGCTTGACTAACGCTGTTAACCAAGTGAGGTCCAGCGCGTGATCTCGCCGAGGGAGAGAGAGAGAGAAAGAAAGAGAGAGAGAGAGAGAGAGAGAGAGAGAGAGAGAGACCGGTCGTCGCTACCACTGCCGATATAAATACCGTTCGTCGCGGTGTACTAGCGCGCCACGCTTTCTTTACAAGCACCGGCACGTCCAAACGAACCTGGTCTCTCCTCCGTTTCCTCGTCCCCCGCAAACCCCCGACGAGAGCGCGCAGTCGTCGGCTGTCCGATTATCACTTCGCGATAGCGGCATCTATCTCGCACCGGCACCACCACCCCCTCGTCCCTCTTCTCCTGATCTTGATCGATCGCGGCTCGCGCGCAATCATTTTTCCGATCGTCATACGCCAAGTCGTCCCTTCACCGCGCGATTCGCACTACCTCGCACGCGTTTTGCTTCGCACTTCCTTTTGTTCGCTCGCTTGCGGCCGGTGTCGTCACGGCGCATTCGCGTCGCCGACCGACTGATCTCTCGGAGGAGGAAAGTCCCCGCTCGAAACCGCGTCTATCTCGGGGTAGTCGCGCGCGCGAACAGTCGCGTCCTCTCTCTCTCTCTTTCTCTGTCTGTCTCTCTCTCTCTCTCTCTCTCTCTCTCTCTTTTTTCTCTAGTCTTGCCTCGTTCCTTTTCGTTCCCCCGCTCGTCGGGCTCCAGCGCGGTTTTTCTCGCAGCTCGCCGTTCGTGTGCAACGCGTCCTGACGTCAATGAGATATAAACGATAGCTCGGGCTTTATAATCTGCGAACGCGAGTGCGGACGCTTCCTTACGAGGTCGGGGTCGCGGCTCTCAAGGTGAACGAGGGTGTGTTGCGCTCCTCCGATCGGCCGCGCGATCTCCTGGGGATCTTTCGCGAGGCGCAGAAAGAGAGAGAGACAGAGAGAGAGAGAGAGAGGCGCAAAGAGTCCGAGGGAAATCACATGAGTCGTTTGCGCGGAATCTTTGTGCGATACGCTCTCTTTCTCTCCCTCTTTCTATCTCTGTCTCTCTCTCTCTCTCTTTCTTTCCCCCTCTCCTCCTTTTCCTCTTTCTCTCTCTCCCGACCAGAGGTACTCGGCGATTTTTCAGCCCCTTTGCAATCCTCGGATAGAGCGGACTTGACGCTCCGTCTGACGCACGATCGGCGTTGCGAATCTCGCCGATCGTGCGTGATCGGCTCCGAACAGGCCGGGAACAGGCCGTGGGATGTTTGGCGAACCGCGGAAGTCCAAGGCGGGCGCACCGAGACAACGCGAAGCGAGAAATCAGCGAGCGAGAGCGGCTGACCGACCGTCGCCGAGCGAGGGAGCGAGGAGAGACGCGACGAGCACGAGAGGAAAGTGGAAAACGCGACACTGGGAGAGACTCGTACTACGTGTTTCTAACGTAACGTAACACTGTATATGTATAGTTGCGTAAGAGCGTTTGTATGATAGCTGAGAACTTTCGTAATTAACCGTTAGGGACGCGCGTTTCATCAATACATTGTGTACACGTGCACGACGGCGAACAGGTGCCTCGCGCGCTACGTGACCCTCTCGCTTCGTCACCCATCCTCGTGACCTTTTCCCCCTCCCCCTCTTGCTCCGTCTCTTCCCTCTTTCCTTTCCTCCTCCTCTTGTTGCGCGGCATCCATAATCACGAGTCGTCGAGACGAATCGGCGATCGCCGATCGGCGGCGCGTGCGAGCGCGCTCGTCGTCCTCGAAGCGAGAGGGTCGGAAAATCGTGCGCGGCCGCCCTTCGTGTGTGAGAACTTCTCACTTCGCATTGCGAGAAGCTTCGCTGAAGATGCGCATTCGTCCGGTCGCTACGGCGGAGAGAAGAAACGTGGCGGCGCCTGGCCGTGCCGTCGCGCTATTCGCTAGACGCGTTTCGCGACTTGACAATTTAGACGTCGTCCGTCATCCCGAGCTGTCCGCTCGCCGCGCCGCTGGAACTTCATTCCTTCCTTCCTCCGTCAATTCCACTCGTCCCGGCGCGCTTTCACGATATTTTTACTTCCGCGACCGTTGTGATCGCGTTAACTTCCATTCAATTCGCGCGGCCCAATTTCCGGGCTCGCTCCTCGCCCCCGACGTTCCCGTCGTGCAATATTCCGGGCGATTTGCGAGCGTAAAGTTTCGTCTCGAGCCGAGAGCTTTCCGCACGCCGCGGTATAACGTGCCGCAATCGGCGGCACGTGCGTTAATCTCGTACGTGTTTGCGGCAAGACCGCGCCGATATCGCACACGATCATCGCGCACGCCGCGCCGTGCCGTGGCCGTGGCCGTTCGAGCGGACGAGGGAGATCGAAATAGAGAACGCGGTCTTCCCGAATATCCCGGGGATATTTTTCACGCGCGTCATGTTGTACATGTTGCGCGCAACAGCCGTGTGTATGCGTTCACCAGCGCGCCGGATTAACGATAGTTCGGCGTGCCGTCTAATGGACTCGCTTACGACTTCTGAGTAGCGGCGGATTATTCTATGACGCGACACACACCGGTTATCCCGTAAATGAGCGGTAACGATCCGACGGATGCCATCTGCAGCTGGTTATTCCGGGGAAATTGCGTGGAAAATTGCTTTCGCCAGAGAGAGAGAGAGAGGCGGCCGGCCGCGCGTTCGCGCGAGTCGCGATCGATCGCCGATTAGAAGCGGCTTCCTTCTTCGATCGACGCCCCGTTCACCGGCCGCGCGTCCTGGTCCTGATGAAATTTTCGGCCCCGCACGATTCTTCGCCTCGTGCAGGTGCGTACGCGCGCGGATAGGCGGGATTTTTTCATACGCGAGCCGCGCGCGCGATCGACCGACCGACCGACCGACCGATCGATCGATCGATCGATCGATCGCGGCTCGGCTCGAGCCACGCGGCGGAGACTAGTCGTAGAGAAGGAAAGAGAAGGAAAGAGAAAGAAAGAGAGAGAGAGAGAGAGAGAGAGAGAAAGAGGGAGAACAATTAAAGGAACAAACAAACGAACGTTCGTCAAGTCCAAGTGTCGATGTCCCCCCCCCGTCCCTCTCCCACACCCACCATCACATTTGTACTATATACGCGGCACGTGCGCAGCGTGCAACGAACGACGGAGTTGGGAGGTGATAGAGATACTCGTTAAGCGATTAGGAGCAGGCCACTGCATTAAGTCGTATAGATAAGCGGAAAATTTTAGGGGGTCGGTTCTTCTCGCAGGTGTGTCGGTCGACTTTAGCCCCGGCTCGGCTCGTTCATCGTCTCGCCGATCGTGCTACGTCAACTCTGTCGCAGAGATACGAGTCTCGCGTCTTCTGCGCGAACGTAAAATTGCGACATCGCCATTAGAAGCGGCAATTAACGCGACATATCGACCGGAAAGCAAAAAAGTTGCCCTTCTCTCCGCTGATATTCCGGATATTCTTAAAGAGCTCCTCCCCTCGGAACCATTTTTCGCTCGTTAATCGCAATCGCCGAATTCCGGATCATTAGCACGCTCGAGCCGTGTCTGTTACGAGGAAAATTGACGTGAAGCGAGAGAGGCAGCCGATACCTCACGATGACCATGACTCGTTTGTGTTTTACGCGTCGCGGAGATGGGGAATCGTATCAACCGCGGCTAACGTTGACCGACGTTGACGAGACCGGCCCTTAGACAACGTAAGCGATCGTGTAGCTGATAAAAGAGATACAAGAGGAGAAAGGAGGATAAACGGACGCGAGAAAGAAAGTTGCTTAGCTAGTAGATTCTCGCTGGCCCTCGGCGGCCACCGAGAGACGCCACCGCGTGTTTCTTCGCTGTATATTTATTTCCTCATCCGCGACACCCTCTCCGCCGAAAGGAACGACCAATCGATCGCGTATCCTGAGAACCCGTTCTCGCGCTCGGTTCTTATCACCGTCGCCACGCGGTACGATCATTGAGCGGTGCGAATTTGACCGGTTGCGAGTCAACTCGCGAGCAAGTGTCGTCCCGCTCGCCTCTCTCATTCTCTCCCGGAGCCGTCTCGCTTCGCAGAGATATATATCGCTAATTATCGTATCGCGAGGCGAGAGAACAAGTCGCACGCGCGCGCCCGACCGAAAGGGGCCCAAGGCTCGGTCGCATCGACGCGACGACTCGGTTCCTTCAGGCCGTCCGGCCGCTTGGCAGATCCCTCAGTCGCGCGATCTTCTCGACGATCAAATTCCCAAATACAAATGTCGGATCTCTCGAGAGCGAATGTCAATCCGGGGAAGAATCTTCTTAACGTTAAATCGAGATTTTTACTAGCGATAGAAAAGAGAGAGAGAGAGAGAGAGAGAGAGAGAAAGAGGGTAAAATCGTCCGTGCGACGGTGGAATTGCGCAAGCGGCTGTTCCGTTCAACTCTGGTCGATGATTGACTGTCGTTTTAGTAGTACAGCTATAGCCGATAGCAACGTAGTTAGAGAAAGAGAGAGAGAGAAAATTCAGTTGACCAGGGTGGAAATGAACCGGAGGTCGACCGCGGCCGGCCCTCCTCACCCCCCGTCTCATTTCGTATTCAACGAAGCATTCTTCATCGTTGTTCCTCGTTGTCACTGTGTATCTTATATTGGTGACTGGCAAGCCTTGACTTTTTTACCGTAACCAAAATGGGTTTTGCGTTGGACCCTCCCCCGTTTCCTAGCTCTCGGAGTGTATTATAGATTACGTATGTACGTGCCTGCGAGAATAAACTTGGCGACAAACACACACACACACACACACACACACACACACACACACACACACACACACACACACACACACACGTATACATACACGGACACACGCACTCACTCATAGACACGTGTATGCACTCACACAACACACGCATACACACGCGCGCGCGCGCACACGCATGCACACGATGCCACATTTGTTTACGATCCGTAGCTTTTAAACGCTCTCACTTCTTTTTTTACCGCTAAACTACGCGCCGCGAAACACGGCGTAATTATCGCATAATGGAGCTGTCTCTTTGTTCTTAGCGTAATTTTGTGCATAATCGAGGCGCATAATGCGGGTAATCGAGGAGCTTCATAATCCGGCAAGCGGAGCGGAGCAGCGCGGCACGTTGATCGTCCTCGTTATGCTCGCGTTGTGATAGCAAGCTGTATGTGTGTGTGTGTGTGTGTGTGTGTGTATGTGTGCGCGCGCACGCGTGCGTGTATACAGCCACGATAACAGATTGTGATATGATGTTCGTACGTTTATTTGATAAGTCACAGAGCGCGAAGAGCTGCGAATTGAGTATCATTTCAACGCGTGCGCGCGTTCTCTCGATTGATGTGTACTTTTTCTTCTTACTTTCCCCCTCCGAACATACAGACCGCTCGCGAGTTGGAGGAAAGCTCACGTCTGCGGATCGTTTCTCATATACAGCACGCGAAGACGACCGATTACCGAGTCGTAAAACATCTGCTTTTAAGCGGAGCGATCGATCAAACAATCTCGCGAAATAGGATTGAGCAATCGAGAGAGAGAGAGAGAGAGAAAGAGAGAGAGAGAGAGAGATACCTTCCCGCGCGATTTCTTCAGTTTCGCCAATTGACAAAACAGATTATTCGCGAGAGAGACTCGCCCCACTGAGCCGCGTATTAATTTATACCGTTGACTTCACATCGCGCAAAAAAAAAAAAAAAGAATGAAAGGATTGGATATATCGTAGCTTCCGCGCGAGGATGTTACGTGCTTGTGTCCCGCGATACGACCGTGGTATTGTGTGCTTCTGCTCGCGCATTCGCCTATCCCGATGAATAAGTGAATGATGTCGATGCATTGTTACCGATGCCCTGTCTGTCTGTCTGTCCCGTTGCGGTTCTGTTCGTTGTGTAAAAAGCTGCGAGCGACCGTGTCGATCCCCCAATGATACGCCCATGGTGCGTGAAAGAGTTAATACGCGTTCGGAATATACCCGTCAGAATTGTAATCCCGAATCATGTCAGGACGATCCTAGTTACGCGAACCAAACCTGCCTGCCACCCCGACTGCCCTGCCTGTCTCATTCGTCCGAAGCTACGGCCGACTGTATTTTCCGCTTCGATCGCGCGAATAAGAGGATGAATTTTTAATCCGTCATACATCGCAGCCAGTGACGCAACTTAGCAGTTTTTTTAATATCGCGCTACACGCTGATGGCTCTTCGTACGTTTGGCCGCGAATCCTCGCGGTTCCCTGATGCGCTGACCGTCGTGCAACGATCATTTCTCGCGGCGTGTTCGTTTGTTGTGCGCGAGCTCGGCCGCATTCGAGGCAAATTCGAGCGGAGGAAAATCCGGCCGAGTCGCCGCCGTTGATCTCTCGATTGACCGCGTGGAAATTTGCGAGTGCTCGCGTATGCTTTCGATTCGAAGTCGTGTGTACGCACGACACACGCGCGTGCATACACAAAACACACACATACATGTGCCGTCTCGCCACGCGCGCTCGTCAATATTCGTTCACGCGCACGTCTTGTTCCACGCGCTTGTCGTGCCCCCGATGCCATCTTCCGGAAGGGCCGTCGTCCGCTGTACGATAATGTCTTCGACTACCGTGTTATGTATACAGTCGACTGTACACACACACACACACACACACACACACACACACACATACACACATAAACACCCACGCAGATTTGTTCTATATCTTTTTTAGGTTGTCAAGCATTTGTTTTCACTCGGGCCGCTGCGACGCGTTCGGTTGCGTTTCGTGGGAAAAGGAGACAAAACAGTGCACGAGATTAATTTATTCCGGCGCTGTCGAATACCAGATATTTTATCGCGTCATTATAAAAGAAGAAGAAGGAAATTATAGATATATTGGAATTTTATCGCGTTATTGTAAAAGAAAAAAAAAAGGAAATTGTAGATACATTGGAATTTCATTCGATATTCTGTGAATATTAAACGTTCGCTCCATTAATATCCATGCAGGAGCATGGATGCTGCAGTCGTGCAATAATCTCTCTAATGTAACAATGTTCTCTTGCGGACCTCGAGCGAGCGAGAATTCAATGCTGTAAAATACAGTTTTATACGGTAGAAAAACGTACGTCTCTTTTTTATATTTTATACCGCAGGCGGACCTTTGAAATTGCTTAGGGTGCGATCGACGACGTAACCTTCACCGCCCTTTCGAAGCATTTACTCGCTGAGAGCAAGAGAGAGAGAGAGAGAGAGAAAACGAAAAAAAGAACCATGACCGAGACCGATCGCACGTTTCTCCGCGATCTCTCGATCGCGTGTTCGGTTTTACCGTGTTTTACTGCCGCTTTGCATTTATATGCATCATGCTTTTTTTTCTTTATTTATTTATTTCATATATATCCTGTGTGCTATGCACGGGAAGGATTTATATTTTTATCGATGATATATCATTTTGTACTGCGCGTGGATGATGACGTTCCTCGTCATCCGCGGATGATGCATCTGCTCGTTTCACCGCGGATTACGTACATGCGATCGAACGGCTCGGTGCAAAAACGAGAAGCGTCTGTAATTGCGAAGTTCGTTTCAGGTTATGGTTTTGTGTCTGCGGTAAATCCTGCGAGCCATGTAGATCTCATTTTTGTACTGCGAATCCTTCGTTCTTTGCCCGAGGAGAAGCACCCTGTCGTCTTTCGTTCTTCCTGAGCGTCGAATTTTCGACGGACAGTTCGCAGCGGCGAATTGTATCTTTAGCAATTTTGTATCACCGCGTATTATTACACACTTGTACACACACACACACACACACATACACACACGCACACACCTAACACGTACGCACGTCTCTTCTCCGATTTATGTAAGTTTATGCTAAGTTTTTAGGATTAACGTGGCTTCTCTTTTTATTTAAGCGACAATGCAAAAGTTTGATCTCTTACTCGTACATACATCATTATAAATATAAATATATAAATATATACATACATGGTGAATAATTCGCATAATTACGATCGCGCGAGGAATCATGCTCGTTGCGTCCCTCCCTCCCTGTCCTCGTCCTCCTCCACCTTTCCACCCACCTACTCACTTTTACCAACCCTCCCTCATCTGTACACCCCCCTCTTCGCGGTTAGCGAAGTTCTTGACGGACAGAAGGGACGAAACATGTCGTTGTGCGTTCCTCATCATATGGGAAGTACCGCAGAGAGATATTATATACATATATATATATATATAAATATATATGTAAGAAAAAAAATATATGAATAGAGAACGACTCGAGCGTTCGTCCCACGTGTAAAGATACGCTATCGTTCCACCACATTTACCCTCCCCCTCGACTCTCTCTCCCCTTCACCCTTCCCCTAACCATCTCCGCAAATCCATGCGATTGTAAACGCGTTCTCGCCGCGAGTCACGGAAGCGCGAATATGATTTTTTAAAGAACTGCTCCAACTTGATTAAGAAACGAAATAAACGCTGCTTACGACAGTTAAAAACGCCCTTGTGATTACACCTCATTATCACTCACCCTTCTCTCCCTCCGAAGGCTCCATCTCTTTCAGCAGAAAGGTCGGAAGTCCCGGGCTCATCCTCGAGAATAAAGCGGACGCCGGCGATCCCCGTTGAAATTGGAGAAGATCGCGCTGCCCGCGAAAGCTCCGGCAAACCTGGAACAGTGATCCAGATTCACTTCACTGAAGGAAGTACAGACTGAAGGGTTCGTCCCTCGCGGGGATGACGTAAATGCACAATTCGAGGAGATCTACTTTAGGTGTCTGAAGAGGATCGCGCTTAGATCACGGGCTCACCTCTCTGTCATTATTTTTTCTTTAATTAAATCAAGCACTCTCTCGTTGCGCGAGACACCGCGGCGGTGTCCCCGTTTTATCTTCACGTGATTTCGTTGCCGGGTCGGAGCAATATCCGGGAGAGGTGTATTTCCAAGTCGGAAGTAATACGTAATAGAGCTGGAGAGCCGCGTTTCCCGACGCACACGCACGCACGCACGCACGCACGCACGCACGCACGCAACGCACACACGCGCGGCGAGTTTTCGCCAGGTGCGCGTGACACCGCGCGCCACTAAATAATCAACGAGCGCGCGTAAAGTTGTCGCATCGACGACATCTTGAGATATGAGGGCCACCAAGGCGGGACTGGCGCCAAGGTATTAAATCTGAAACGGCCGTCATTGGCGGAAATTTTCATTGGCCGATCGGCCGGTCGTAAAGCTCGCGAGTGGATTTATTTCCCCTGCTAGTTTCTTTTTCTAGCGCTCTTCCTCTCTCTCTCTCTCTCTCTCGCGCTCTTGCTCTCGCTCTCGCTCTTCCGTCCTCTTCTCGCGAGAAAGAGAGGAGCACGACGGGACGGTGGCGATGGGATTCGTTTATCGAGCGTGGAGAATAGAGAGAAAGAGATCTTCGGGCGTTATTGTGCGTCCAAGTGCTATCCCCGATAGCTCGATCGAGGCGCAAATCAACGAAGGAGAGCGCTCACGGCCGTCCGGACGGCCGCAATAATCCTTGACATCCGTCACTCGAATCCTATCTGCCGTCTGCTCCTTGGAGGCTCGCCGGCGCGGCGGATGGCTGGAATGGCCGAATCGAGGCGAGCTCTCTCTCGCTGCAATCCCGGTGTGTGTGATTCGAGCGCACACAGGCGGATAATAATTATGGACACGCGACGGCTGATCCTCCCAAGACCGCCTCTGAATTACATCGCACGAGAGAGAGAGAGAGAGAGAGAGAGATGAAATGTCATGTTTTACGGCGAGAGACATCGCCGAGCCGATACCGAGAATCCGCGATATTAGCGCGACTCGATCGTAAAACGCGATGAACGTCCGATTGCTCTTCGCTGCAGCGAAGAGTTGCTACCGCGATTGCGAGCGCAAAGCCGACCCGCTTCACTCGCGAAGCGACAGTGAGCGAAGCTCGAGCGCGTTTTCGTCGGTGGAAACAAAATCCCCGGCTCTCACTCACTCTGAAATTCAGTTGCGAGAGCCAGAAATTTTCTGTTTCCCTCGAGCAAAACGCGTCCGCTCGTCGTCGCTTAATTCGACCGATTTCTTCTCCCTGTGCGACGTGTCTTTCGCGCTCCCACGAGTTACGCGCACTTTTTACATCCGACTGGTCACGGCGATTTGAGGAGAACGTGGACGATATGAGCGCGCCGAGTGTTCTCCGCTCCGCGGCGGGAGAGATTTCGCGTTTCACGTGCGCTTGGTAAATGACAGCATGCCGTGCAGCGTGCTCCATCGACACGTATCGGACAGACGTACGTTTATTTGTCGATTACATGCGAAACATGGACGCGTTGCGCAAAGCGCACGATGTTTGGTCGCGTCGTATAACGTGACCGATAATACGCGGCCACGCGTATTTGACAGGACGCAGCTCTCTCTCTCTCTCTCTCTCTCTCTCTCTCTCTCTCTCTCTATGCGCTCCTGCTCGCCGCGTACACATGCGAGGCAGTTAGCCAAGCTCGGAGTCGGCCGATTGTGTCGTATCGGTCACTCGCCCTGATTCGTCTGAGCACGCTCAGGTATCATTCGTTTTTTCCTTTTTTAATCGCAAAGGGACGCTGTATTGGAGCGCGCGAAATTGAAAGTAGAAGAGCGCGCGTTTTTCATTGAGAGACGCGCCGCGCTTGAAGCGCTATTGAATGTGAAAGAGATTAAGTAATAATGAAAATTGAAGCACGACACGAGGAGGGGAAGTGAATGACGATGCAGACTCGACGTTTCGCGCAAAAATATCCGAGCCGAGCTCGGACTTCGTCATCGTCATCGTCGTCGCCGTCGTCACAAAAAGTCACCCTCGAAAATTGAACGCGCGATCGCAGAACGCGGTGTGACAGAACAAGAGGATGACAGGGAGGGAGACAGAAAGAGAGAGGGGGAGAGAGAGAGAGAGAGAGAGAGAGAGAGAGAGAGAGAGAGAGAGAGAGGCTTGCCACCCGTAGCGGTTATAAATACGATTGTCCTTGTCATCAGAAGAACCGGCGGCCCACGTTACAGATAATTATAAGCCCGGCACTGGTTTTTCATCGTGACACGATCGATATCCCCCTCCCTTCTGTCCTGAGAGAAAGAGAGAAAGAGAGAGAGAGAGAGAGAGAGAGAGAGAGAGAGAGAGAGAGAGAGAGAGAGAGAGCGTGTGTTACGACATTCCAGTTAATTCTGCGTATCATTATTCTCTATTAATATAATGCCGGGCTCGATTAGCTCGATATAGCGGCACTCGATTTGCGTCAATATTATATTATTTTCAGAGCGCGACGAACGTCTCTTTCGCGCGAATACGTTCCTCCTCGCCGAATCTCATCGATCGATCGATCCCTGAGAGAAATCTCGTCATGTACACACCTGGATTACAATCACGTCGCAATCACGAATCCGCGGTGATCTACTTTACACTTTAATATCAATCACAATGCGTGTGTGAAGCGTACAAAGAGCAATATTCAGTATTCCATTGAAAAAGATCAAATTGATCTGAACGCCCTCACCCGTAAAATAATTGTTTCCACTATGTAACCTCACCCTTTGTATCGAACACGTCATTGTAAGAGCTATTTTCTCTCATATATCTAGAAATCTCGCGAACAATTAAGTCCGTCGCTTTGTACGAATCACACCCTGTAATATTAACGAGGCCGAACGCGCCGCGCGTTTTCCCCTTCGCCGCTTCCCTTCGTGCTGCGGCTTCGCGCGGCTTTAAGCGCCCGCAGAAATATTTTCTTAACCCGGAATTTAACCCTACGCTACGCGAGGTGCGACCGACGATGCGTATTCGCGCTCGAGAGCGTGTTATCTCGGCGATCCATTATTCAGTGTTATCTCTCCTGCGAGATCGACGACATTAGAAAGCGGTGGAAATCAATCCTATTCGGATTCCTACGCGCTCGAGCTCACTGTCATGCTCTCCCAGGATCGTATCCGGAGAATTGATGCCGAGCCTAGCGCCGGTATACAGCGGGATCGCAGCAAATGACCTGGTTCGCTGCGAAGGTTGCAAGGGTCAATTAATCACAATATCACCATCATCCCTTCTTCGTATTATCCCGTACGCTCCGCAGCTTCGCCTCTAAACGCCTCATTCATCACCCGCCACCTGATATCGACTATTTTCGAACGAACGAACTAACGAACGAGCGAGCGAGACCCGACACATTTTCCTGCATTATTTAGTTTCGATTAAGCGGCATGAAGCGTTTATCCGGTGCTCGATTCACTTTTCATTCGCGCGCGCGCAAGATACAAGATGCATATTCCTCGGGACGGACGAGGATCGAATTTTACATCTTGTATTTATCGAGGACGCGACACGTAATATCTCGAGTGAACAATATCAATTTGACGTCGCTCGTACATGAAGTTTCCACGACGAATTCTTCCGCGAAGTCGGAGGGATCCAGAGTCGAGGCGAAAAATACGCGACACCTCTCTCTTTCTCTCTCTCGGACCCGCTGAATCACGTCTTAACACTCGATCTTAACATCTTCGGGTTAACCGCACGTGACATTCTTTCATCGTTTCTCCCCCGCGTGCCCCCCGCCAAAGCGTCTTTCGGAGCAAGTCGATCGCTCGAACTGAATAGATATGAAAAATAAGATCGCTTTAACGAAGCGACTAGAATCCGACACTTTGACGCGAAATTTTGCCTCCGGACGGAAACAGCCGCGCGAACGACCGTGGAGAGAGGGGGGGGGTTTCCACGAGTGGAGAGCAACGGTGGGGAGGGGGGGGCAGAGAGCTCGCATTTTTCGGATGCACGATTCGATGACACGCGCGTCGATATCGGCGCCCGCGTCTCCGTGCATCTTCCACGTAACACGTCGCGACAGGAACGTAAATGTGGGGCAAATCGAAACTGCAATTATCCGACATTGACTGCGTTGCCGGGGGTCGGGGGTATTTTTAATCCCCCCGGCAACGGTGGGCAGAGAGGCGCGGGGCGCGGGCGACCTGCGAGCTTGACGTCAAAGCGGACTAGGCGCGGATGATTTGCTTCGCGTACACGTATATATACTTGGACAAGCACACCGCTACGGCGAAGCTCCTTTATCTGTCTCTCTCTCTTTCTCTCTCTCTCTCTCTCTCTCTCTCTCTCTCTCTCTCTCTCTCTCGAGTGATCGATCGGTCACCGCCTTCCACTCGCGATCATCCTCTCCCTCGCGACATATATTTTTCTTCGTATTTCAACCCGCGCGACGGCCGCATCTCCCCTCGCGATGATCGATGGTCGCGCGGCCTTGAGATCATTTGTTCACGCGGCGGAATATCGATAATTTTAGTTATACGCGCGCTGCTGTCCCGTTAAATTATGCTCCTTCGTCTCGGTCCGGGTCGAAGAGGAGAAAAAAGCGATTGGCCGTGAAGGGAGCAGGGGAGAGCGCGAAAGGAAGAGGAAGAGAAAGAGGGAGACTCGGAGAGGAGTTACGCGACGAATGTGGGCGATACGATGTTAGGTCGGGGTGTTTGGCCGCGATTGATCGTCGTCATGAGGAGAGCTCGTCACCGACGATAGGGCAACAATGAAGTAATCATTGCAGGGTTAGTGATGTCGAAAACCGTGGAACACTAGTCACAGGAGATAGTCCATTAAGACCCGCTGTCAAAGTGCCTGTCCATATTCCCGCGGTGACAAATGTCAGCGAGGATGAGCGTAAAAGACAAGGGAGGCATAATCGTTTATCGTAAGTCACTCGCGACTTACGCGGGCCCAACGGCGTAGCCGTTTTACGTGTCTCTCTCCCGCTCTCTCGCTCGGAAGTCGGACAATTGCGCCGACGTGAAGAACCGCGCGCGTTCGCGCGACGTCTGGGAATCTTCTCACTCTCCGTCCGCGTTCGTTCGCGTCCACCGACGCTCGCGCAATCGTACATTTTTTTTTGTTCAAAATCCATTCGCGAAACGAAAAGATAAGGATTTCTCCCTGTCGCCCTCTTAGAAAAAACAGATTTGTCCAATTTAATAGCCGTGTTATGCGTGCGCGACTCAGAAGATTTTCGTAGATCCAATCGTATTATAAGGATATTCATCTAGAAAACTTGCCCGGTGCGAAGAGCGATGTTTCACGACGGACGAGCGAACGGACTTGGACTTGGCATTTTCACGGAGCAGGAGTCTGGATTTATACAAACGTCTCCTCTCCCCTACCTTCCGCAACATGCACATGCGTACGGGGGTGCCGCGCCCCCCGACGGCGACGCCTTTGACAGTTGGCGTCTTCCTACGAGTTACAAGGAGAGCTGCCCGGCCGAACAATGATCCCGAAATGTCGCCGCGCTCGTTCGGGTAAACCGGTCTTTAAGAGGCGAGCGAGGAGATCGAACCCGTGTCACTGTGCCTGTCTCCGTACCGACCACTCGCTTATTTTCGGTCCGTCCGAATTTCAATGGCAAGCGACGCTGGCAACCCGCCAGCGGCGCCCCAGCGCGACCCAGCGCGCTCTTGCCTTTCCGGCGACGCCTTCGTCGACGCAGGTCCATTCTCGGATGCCTCGTCTTAATGAGGTGTCGATGCTCTCCCGAAATCGACACCGCGGACGTCGCCGTCGCGGGCGACCGCCGCATATCGCATAGCGCGAAATCGCACGGCGAAATGTATATATAACCCACGGAAAATAATTGACGATCCGCCGGCAATTTGATTTTCACAGCCGCGTAAAATCGATCGGCGGATTAGCGGCCGCGATGAATATTTAATAGGACATGATTGGCATAGAGATTGAAGGGTCGCTCATGATTTGTACATTATCGAAGCGAAACGTGTAAATGGCGGATGAATAGTGCAGCGGCACCGTAAAACAATATGTTGGAGTTGATAGGCTATCAACGTTAATACGTAACCTACGCAATTGTATACTCATTATGCACTACCTGTGTGTTGGGACGGCGTAAATCGGACGGCGGCATGTTTTCTCAGCGGCTCACAACGATGTTTGAAATTGCTAACGTATCTCGTTTAAATTGTAAGCGCGTCCGCACAGGCAGAAATTCGCAATAAGATGGCCAACGAGATTTCGATTCTAGTACTCGGACTAGTCGTCTAATGGCGCTCGATGCGCTACGCCCGTTCGTCGATTTCTATGGTGTCGCCTGACGATGGAAACGCGTCGATTCGTAGTCGTGGATATGAGGAGCCACCATGAATTCTACTTCTTGACTGCACTCTCTGCACCTCTCGAGATCCATTTTCCTTCTCTTTCCCTTCTATCGCAAATGCTTGTTTGATTTCAAGTGCAGGGAGTGTGCCGTGGTGCAATTGAAAAGAACAGTAGTGACAAACATTCAGTCGCGCCAAACCGAAACTGTCCGTTACAAATTTGTGCAAACTGAATTTCGATCTTTTATAATTATTTGAGATCGTAATGGATTATTGTGAAATTCGGGATTTATTGGAATTTTGATGCTGCGTTCGCTAATTGGTATCTTGAATAATTACGAGCGTAAATATATGACAATGCGGTAATAACGTGTAATTATCGCTGATATTTGTTAGAATAAAAATATCTTTGCAAACTCCCGTGCATAATGAATAGTCTGTAGAGCTCCGATTAATTTTATTGTTGGTCGATTGTGCGATTGTGGTTTTCCACCCACCTGTTGAGCCGCAACTGTTACAGATGTTCATGCAACATGGGGTTGTTGTAGAGGCATTCTACAGTGAAATCCCAATGTCAGATAAAATGTTTGTTTATTCGACGTGTATCGTTCGATAGATTAATGGAAGACTGTACTAATATACATCCATTAAAAATACACGAGATTGGTTAAGACACAATATGACCTGGCTTTTGTTTTTCACCATTCAAATTGTATCAGCCAGTATTGGCAACATGGTTTTGAGAGATTTAGGTGAAAAGGAATATTCTTTGCTGAAAGGTAAGAAACTAATAAATAAAAATTGTAGAAAAGTAATGTTTAATGAATATTAATTTAATTACATACATATATATTTCATTACAGCAAAATCATTATCACAGCATGGAACATGTTGGCATGCTGCGCTCCAAACCTTGAAAAATAATTGTGATAAATTGAATGATCATGAGCATTCTCTTCTTGCTTTGCACTTAGCAAATTGTTTCTTAGAAGATTCTGGACATAATACTTATGACTGTCATCTTAGTCAATCAGAAAATGAGCGTCGGTAAAATAAACAATCATTAATGTAAACTGTATATTTTTAATATTTAAAATAATTTGGTATATTATTAATAATTGTTTTGCAGTACATGCATCAGTAATATGGTAGACCGAGCGTTCAATGTTTATAATGAATTTTACACACATGCAACTCACATTTGTTTCTTCTTGAATCATGAAGCTTGGCAAGCTGAAGTTGATAATACCATAAAATTGTGAGTATGCAATATAGTATATGATACATTACAAAATAAAGAATTTATATATATATATATTTATTTATTTATATTTATAATATATATGTATATATTTATGTAAATATAGATTGTTTCAAGTATCTTCTCGAATGAAGGATCAACTTTTGGAAGCATCACAAATGCAGGGTATTATATTGAACAGTCAGAAGGAAGGACTACGAGTCCAAAATGAACTTTTGAATCATGGTAAAGAACTTGGATCTGTACTGAAGACTTCATCCGAGACAGTTAACAATATGGTGTTAGATTTCAAGTGAGTTTATAACTTCTACAATACCTGAAAATCTAGTTGAGTGATTATTGCTTCTAAGCTTTATGTTATTTGAATATCTTAATTTTTAGAGAATCTTAATTTTAGAGAATCATCTAAAGATCAGAGAGAGTTGCTCTATGAAATCTTCTCTTACATGCGTACCTTTCAAAGCTGGATTATAGGAGAAGTCTCCTGGTTTCAATCCATTATATTTTACACAGTCAGCTGTATTCTTTGTGCACTATTCAGTTCTTCCAGAAGAACTGTTGACGCGCGTGTTACGCTGTTTACTATTTTAAGCTTGAATATAGTGGCTGAGAGAATATTGGTACAATATTATGATAATATTGTACATCAGTCTCCAGATGATAAGGTAATATAATATATAATTTCAAATTCTTAAAATTTAAAATCTTTGTAAAGAAACTGATAATTATAATGATTTTTATGATAGGCACAACTCTTGAGTACAACATGGTTGTACAGGAAAATTGCTTTAACACTCTGCGCTATAACATTAATTTGTACATACTATTATTATAAAGATGGACATGTGGAAAATTTTAAAGCCTTACAGAGAATAGAGCAACAGTTGGATGTCATACAAAAGAGTACAATCGTCGGCAATAGTACTGAACAAATTCGTACGTATCTAGTAGATGTTCTATCATTCATGATTAAAATGGTATAATCAGTTGTTATATATTCAGGTTACTCAAAGCGACTCGCGTTGAAGCGATTACATACAGCTTCTAGCAAACGGGATGTTACAAACATCATAAATCCTGAATAATCGTATTAATTAAAAAGTATTTGTAAAAGATAGCTTCTCTTGCTGCATCAGTGTATGATAAAGGTAAGGATGATATGTTTATAATAAAAAGTATTTAGAAGAACCTTTTATATATATTTATATTGTATATTATAATCTAAGTGTTCATACACTATACATGAATGTCTTAACAAGAAAAATATTATATTGTTGGATACTTTCGAAGGAGGTGTGAGATTTGATTAGATGTATGATTCTTACTGTTAGGTACAAGTGCTTTGCTCCTAGATTTAATCTTCTTCTCTATCATATCGTGATTGTATTTCTTATAACATGCATCTAATAAGTTCATTTGTGGAACACAATTTTTGTCCTCAAATTCGTTTTCTTCAAGACATGATAAGAAAAGGGATGTTTCATATAAACATCCACGTTCTGAAACAAAGTATTGCGGATTCATTATGAGTTAAATCACACTTCATTGTAACATACCTGTTACTTTGTGATTTTTGGTTACGTAGTCCTTTAGTACTAACGGTGCTACCGCTTTGAATGGTGTTTTATCCGGATTTTGAGGCCGTCTACCATTACGAAAAAGTAGCGACGTCAATTTCATTTTCCTATAAAGTAGCGTAAGAGACCTGAGATCTTTATAGTGAGGTTAGGATTCTCGAGAAGCTGTAGGAAACAATCACTGAACATGCAGCGTATTCGTATCAATACATAGCTGATTACCGTTGTATAAAGTGAAATATAACTTGTCAAAGCTGTTAAGGGTCTGCAGGAGCCAGAGACAAATCCAGCGTTGACGTTGGAGGTCTCGTGCCAGTAGGCTTGTTCGTTTTGTCTGCACTGCTGAACTGGTGCATTAAGTTAAAGTGAGACAAACATAGGTTTTCTCACTTCAACTTGTTGCACCGGTTCAGCAGTGCAGCAAAACGAATAGGCCTAGTGCTGCGAGACCAGAGAATTTCCGGGCATGCGTATTGAACAAACGCTGTAGGAGTCTCAGTACCGTATTAATTTAAAGGTATTTTAACGATATGGTGATGATACATGGACAGAGAGGAACGTGAGAGCGGCCAACACAGTGTTTTCGACGACACCGACTTTCCGCAACTGGGAAAGGGCGCCATCTACATCCATTTTGAGAGGGGAACTACGATGCTATATCCACTTTCAGGTTTCGGCAGTAAAACCTGTATGTGGTGGCAGTCCGTGCTACATCCATTTTTAGGCGGTTTATGTCCGTGCTACAACCATAATAGCGTACTTGACAAGCACGGTATCGCACATTGTTACGCGTTTATAACATGAATTAACATGTTAACATGTGCAAAAAAAAGAATTGACATTGTGTATGATTAATATCATGAAGATCATACGAAGTGTCCGGTAATTAGCTGCCAACCCGAAGTGTGAGGGTAGATTGGGTTGAGACAAACATAAAAGTCCCATACCATTTTGCGAGATTCGCAATAATTATCGAGTTATTAATAACAGAAATCTGAGGAGTAAAAGCGCGCCGACATAGATGATTCGAAAAGCGTTGCAGCTGCTCGGGGCAGCGATAATGAATCTTTTCCTTAGCGTGAACTAATAAAAAGTGAAAGACTTCTGTGAATCAGTGAAAAATGAAAAATTTTATATGAATTTGTGAAAATCGAAACATTTCACACGACAATTGAGTCATTCAACGTGGCAGTTGCGCGTTCTGAATAATTCAATGAATATCAAAGAAATCAAAATGACCAAAATAATAATGTCCGTGTAGTCCGAAGGATATTACGTGACACGCAAAATCCGTTTGATATAATATCCAAAGAAAATATTTCAAAATATGTATGTACAGGTAATATAAACCTTATCCACCGACGAGATATACTACAAAGACTGATGGCTTTACGGGATTTAGCGTACCAGAGAAATTTCCCTGGTGAGGCACCCGGGCGAAAGAGACCGTCTCGCATTTAGCGCAGTAAAATTTAATGGAAACTAATACTTTTCAATCTTTTTCTTCGGATCAAAAAGATTCAGAATTCAGACATATTCAAAATATCAATACTTTATAATACGTTTCAATACGACATTTTATACAGGGAAACAGGACGAAGGGAATGGGATGCGGACAACGATACATCATGCGTCTTCAGACGTGTCAAATCGTTTATTATAGAGGAGACTTTGATACGGCAACATGTATTCGAATATTTAATCGTCCCATGGACCACTTATATATAATAAAAGAAAAAATTAACGCGGATAAATGAACGATTCGTATTAATTTTTCCTTTTCTTATAGAGCAATGAAAGAGTAAATCAGTTTAGAAAATCGAATACCGATTAATACCATAAACCAGTGTCAGAAAATTGTCCAATGACAATTTGTTCCCATTCTTCACAACAAATTTAAACAATAAATTAACTCGGTTAAACGAACAATTCGTACCAATTTTTCTTCTCTTACCAAGAAATGAGAGAATAAATAAATACCGAAAATCGAAGGCCGATCAATACCTAATTTATTCATCAAATAAACGCGGATTAATGCACGATTCGTATTAATTTTCTGTTTTCTTTTAGAAAAATGAAAGAGTAAATCAATACCGAAAATCGAATATCGATTAATACCATAAATCAGTGTCAAAAAATTGCACACGTGCAATGACAATTTGTCCTTATTTTTCAGGTACATACCCCTCTAATCTTATTCAACAAATTAACTCAGATAAACGATTCGTATCAACTTTTCTTATCAAAAAAAAAATGAGAAAATAAATCAGTACTGAAAATCGAAGACCGTTCAATATCTAATTTTTTCATCAAATTAACACGGATTAATGAACAATTCGTCTAAATTTTTTCTTTTCATATAGAAAAAAGGAAAGGAGAAATCAGAACCGAAAATCGAATACCGATCAATATCGAATTTATTCATCAAATTAACGTGGATACACAAACGATTTGCATCAATCTTTTTTTCTTTTATACAGAAATCGAAGACTAAATCAGAACCGAAAACCGGATATTGATCAATACTATAAATCAGCGTTAGAAAATTGTCTAAGTGCAATGACAAGTTGTTTTCATCTTGCAGGTACTTACCCCACTAATTTACTCAACAAATTAAGTCGGATAAAAGAAAGGTTCGTATCAATTTTTATTCTCTTATAAAGAAATTAGAGAATTAGTCAGTACCGAAAATTGAAGACCGCTCAATATTTAATTTTTTCATCAAATCAATGCGGATAAATGAACGATTCGTATTAATTTTCTGTTTTCTTATAGAGAAATGAAAGAGTAAATCAGTGCAGCAATTTCAATTTGTTCTTATTTTTTAGGTATTTACCCCTTTAATTTACTCAACAAATTAACTTGAATAAACGAATGATTATTATCAATTTTTCTTCTCTTATAAAGAAATGAAAGAATAAATCAGTACCGAAAATTGAAGACCGATCAATATTTAATTGTATGTATACTTTATTAATTCCCCTGGCGGAGTTACAAATTCCAATATAATCTCTCCTTACTTCCTATTACGCTCGCCCCTATCCTCTCGCACACACACACACACACACACTCCCATCCCCCGCCCCTCCTTAAAACTACTTTACAAATATCTTACATCTACTCGCTCGCTTATCTCTTATAATTAATTGTTCGCTTATCATCTATTCTAGATATATACATATGTATATATCTATATTTCTATGCCGCTGTTACCCCTATAATTCTTATATCCTACCGCCGATTTTCGCTTTCCTCCATTAATTACATTCCTTCACATTTTCTCCCTCGCTCTCTCTCTCTCTCTCTCATCCTTTTAATCCTCCTCGTCCTCCCTCTCGCCCCCTCCTCTCCTACACCTCTCTCATCCCCCCTCTCCCTCCCCCCTCCTAGCAGGCTTTCTACCACTTATCCCCATCCCTCTCCCTCTCGCCCCATCCCATAAACGAACGATCCGTGCACGAACAATATTTAATTTATTCATCAAATTAACGCGGATAAATGAACGATTCGTATCAATTTCTTCTTTTCTTATAGAGAAATGAAAAAGTAAAACAGTATCGAAAATTGAATATTGATTAATACCATAAATCAGTGTCAGAAATTTGTTTAAGGGCAATGACAATTTGTTCTTGTTTTTCACGTACTTACCCCTCTAATTTAATCAACAAATTAACTCTGTTAAACGAACGGTCCGTATCAATTTTTCTTTTCTTGTAAAGAAATGAGAGAATAAATCAGTACCGAAAATCGAACACCGATCAATACCTAATTTTTTTATCAAATTAACGCGGATTAATGAACGATTCGTATTAATTTTCTGTTTTTTTATAGAGAAATGAAAGAGTAATTCAGTACCGAAAATCGAATATCGATCAATACCGTAAATCAGTGTCAGAAAATTGTCCAAGTGCAATGATAATTTGCACTTATTTTTCAGGTACTTACCCCTCTAAATTTATTCAACAAATTAACTCGGATAAACGAACGATCCGTATCAATTTTTTTGTCTTATAAAGAAATGAGAAAATAAATCAGTACCGAAAACCGAAGACTGATCAATACCATAATTCAATGTCAAGAAAATTGTCCAAGTGCAATGACAAGTTGTTTTCATCTTGCAGGTACTTACCCCACTAATTTACTCGACAAATTAAGTCGGATAAAAGAACGATTCCTATCAATTTTTATTCACTTATAAAGAAATTAGAGAATCAGTCAGTACCGAAAATTGAAGACCGATCAATATTTAATTTATTCACCAAATTAACGCGGATAACTGAACGATTCGTATGAATCTTTTTTTCTTATAGATAAATGAAAGAGTAAGTCAGTACCGAAAATCGCATATCGATTAACCGTAAATCAGTGTCAGAAAATTGTCCAAGTGCAATGACAATTTGTTCTCATTTTTCAGGTACTTACCCCTCTAAACTTATTCAACAAACTAACTCGGATAAACGAACGATTCGTATCAATTTTTTTTGTCTTATAAAAAAATGAGAAAATAAATCAGTACCGAAAACCGAAGACTGATCAATACCATAATTCAATGTCAAGAAAATTGTCCAAGTGCAATGACAATTTGTTCTTATTTTTCAGGTACTTACCCCTCTAATTTACTCAACAAATTAACACGGTTAAACGAACAGTCCGTATCAATTTTTCTTTTCTTATAAAGAAATGAGAGAATAAATCAGTACCGAAAACCGAAGACCGATCAATACGTAATTTTTTCATCAAATTAACGCGGATAAATGAACGATTCGTATTAATTTTCTGTTTTCTTATAGAAAAATGAAAGAGTAAATCAGTACCGATAACCGAAGACTGATCAATACCATAAATCAATGTCAAGAAAATTGTCCAAGTGCAATAACAATTTGTTCTTATTTTTCAGGTACTTACCCCTCTAATTTACTCAACAAATTAACTCGGTCAAGCGAACAGTCCGTATCAATTTTTCTTTTCTTATAAAGAAATGAGAGAATAAATCAGTACCGAAAACCGAAGACCGATCAATACGTAATTTTTCCATCAAATTAACGCGGATAAATGAACGATTCGTATTAATTTTCTGTTTTCTTATAGAAAAATGAAAGAGTAAATCAGTACCGATAACCGAAGACTGATCAATACCATAAATCAATGTCAAGAAAATTGTCCAAGTGCAATGACAATTTGTTCTTATTTTTCAGGTACTTACCCCTCTAATTTACTTAACAAATTAATTCTGTTAAACGAACGATTCGTATCAATTTTTTTTTTCTTATAAAGAAATGAGAGAATAAATCAGTACCGAAAACCGAAGACCGATCAATACGTAATTTTTCCATCAAATTAACGCGGATAAATGAACGATTCGTATTAATTTTCTGTTTTCTTATAGAGCAATGAAAGATTAAATCAGTACCGAAAATCGAATATCGATTAATACCGTAAATCAGTGTCAGAGAATTGTCCAAGTGCAATGACAATTTGTTCTTTTTTTTCAGGTACTTACCCCTTTAATTTACTTAACAAATTAACTGTGTTAAACGAACGATCCGTATCAATTTTTCTTTTCTTATAAAGAAATGAGAGAATAAATCAGTACCGAAAACCGAAGACCGATCAATACGTAATTTTTCCATCAAATTAACGCGGATAAATGAACGATTCGTATTAATTTTCTGTTTTCTTATAGAGAAATGAAAGAGTAAATCAGTACCGAAAATCGAATATCGATTAATACCGTAAATCAGTCAGAAAATTGTCCAGGTGCAATGACAATTTGTTCTTATTTTTCAGGTACTTACCCCTCTAGTTTACTTAACAAATTAACTCTGTTAAACGGACGATCCGTATCAATTTTTCTTCTCTTATAAAGAAATGAGAGAATAAATCAGTACCGAAAACCGAAGACCGATCAATATGTAATTTTTTCATCAAACTAACGCGGATAAACGAACGATTCGTATTAATTTTCTGTTTTCTTATAGAGAAATGAAAGAGTAAATCAGTACCGAAAATCGAATATCGATTAATACCGTAAATCAGTGTCAGAAAATTGTCCAGGTACAATGACAATTTGTTCTTATTTTTCAGGTACTTACCCCTTTAATTTACTTAACAAATTAACTCTGTTAAACGAACGATCCGTATCAATTTTTCTTTTCTTATAAAGAAATGAGAGAATAAATCAGTACCGAAAACCGAAGACCGATCAATACATAATTTTTCCATCAAATTAACGCGGATAAATGAACGATTCGTATTAATTTTCTGTTTTCTTATAGAGAAATGAAAGAGTAAATCAGTACCGAAAATCGAATATCGATTAATACTGTAAATCAGTGTCAGAGAATTGTCTAAGTGCAATGACAATTTGTTCTTATTTTTCAGGTACTTACCCCTTTAATTTATTTAACAAATTAACTCTGTTAAACGGACGATCCGTATCAATTTTTCTTTTCTTATAAAGAAATGAGAAAATAAATCAGTACCGAAAACCGAAGACCGATCAATATGTAATTTTTTCATCAAACTAACGCGGATAAATGAACGATTCGTATTAATTTTCTGTTTTCTTATAGAGAAATGAAAGAGTAAATCAGTACCGAAAATCGAATATCGATTAATACCGTAAATCAGTGTCAGAAAATTGTCCAGGTACAATGACAATTTGTTCTTATTTTTCAGGTACTTACCCCTTTAATTTACTTAACAAATTAACTCTGTTAAACGAACGATCCGTATCAATTTTTCTTTTCTTATAAAGAAATGAGAAAATAAATCAGTACCGAAAACCAAATACCGATCAATACGTAATTTTTCCATCAAATTAACGCGGATAAATGAACGATTCGTATTAATTTTCTGTTTTCTTATAGAGAAATGAAAGAGTAAATCAGTACCGAAAATCGAATATCGATTAATACCGTAAATCAGTCAGAAAATTGTCCAGGTGCAATGACAATTTGTTCTTATTTTTCAGGTACTTACCCCTCTAGTTTACTTAACAAATTAACTCTGTTAAACGGACGATCCGTATCAATTTTTCTTCTCTTATAAAGAAATGAGAGGATAAATCAGTACCGAAAACCGAAGACCGATCAATATGTAATTTTTCCATCAAACTAACGCGGATAAATGAACGATTCGTATTAATTTTCTGTTTTCTTATAGAGAAATGAAAGAGTAAATCAGTACCGAAAATCGAATATCGATTAATACCGTAAATCAGTGTCAGAAGATTGTCCAAGTGCAATGACAATTCGTTCTCATTCCCAAGTCTTTCCCGAGTCGAAATATTAATTCTACATTGATCCTGCAAATTGCATCCAATTTGAAAAATCAATGCAGAATATCTAGATGCTCAATAGTGAACAAGCTTTGTCTTACCTGAACGTTACATCTGGCTACTCTCGCAGTCTCGCCCATGATGAATCTTCAACAGCGACGTATCCGCAGTTATTTAATACTGGTTTATCTCGATAATGTATATGTATTTAATCCTTATATATTTAATTTAAATGAGCAATTTTTGTTGATGTTGGTTATATATTCGCTTAACTGCGCAAGAAAGAGAACAAAGATAAAAACGTAAATAGAACCGCCTTTGTTAGAACTGCGTGTGAAATAAATATATAAGGATTAAATAATCATATTAGAATTAGAGGAAATGGGGAGATGAGAAACACTTTTAATTCTCATCATTCTTAAAGTTATTTTTTTCTTTTTTCTTCTCTTTTTTTTCTTTTCTTTTTTCTAATGAGAATGATGAGAATTGTAGCTCTTAAAAGAGCTGAAGCTGCAAAAAGACAACGGTTATGTCTAATAATGCTGTTTCACTAATAGAGATTTTAATTCCGATTCGGTACAATAAGAAAGATAAACAAGAATGAGTAACGGACATTCTAGCAGATTCTAAACGAAAACAGCAATCTGAGCATTATTAGACGAATAAAAATCAACACTTGTAAAATTTATATCAGATTCTAAGATCATTATTCATAGTTTTTAAATTATATGCAATTTTTCATTGAGAACATAATTACAAATTTGTATTCATAAACCTTAGCTTGCCTCAGCAACCTTGCTTGAATAGGCATTCATATTTTATGAGAAAAGAAAAGTAGAACTCATGTTGCGTAAAATTAGTTTAACGAATAATCAAATCTCAAGCTATTTTATCATTTTTCAGATGACTATGAATGCTGATCTAATTTCGACTCGGGTATGTCCTTACTTCGAGTAAGGTCCGTTAAAATTAGAAAAATCTTGCGTAATAATAATTACTCGAGGTACCTCGAATACCATACGTGATGTATCGTTGTCCTCGACTACGTCTCTCGGCGCGCTCCAAGTCCCCTCTCCATCCTGGCTTCTCGATCCGACGTCCTCCTTCTGGTCACTCCGTCGCAGCACCCCTGGATACTCCATCGTAGCACTGGCGACGACACTGACTCTAGCTCTAACACTCGCGCAAGTAAGATTCGGGAACAAAGAAACGCGTATTAACCGACACTCGTATTATTCTGCGTCGCGGTATGCGCGTCGTTCGTCGGCCCGAGGCGCAATGTCCTTTCCGCAATCATGGAGTCATATATAAGCGTACGAAAACAAACAATCGGGAAGGCACGGTTACCCCCCACCTTGCCGATCAGTGTTGATGCCTGCGTCGTCCGTTAGCTGAAAACGAAAACAACTCGTGTTTTCAAAGCATGCCTGTGAGAGACTCGCTTCAAACTTCACAATACTTATTTACTTCTATTCCAAGAATCATATTACGCCGAATTCAAACTGTCTCTATTTTGACATGACATACACGAGATCTGCGATCGCATCATTGATCTTTCTTTGGACAAGAAAATTCTGAGAGGAACGCTGTTCGAGAATATCGCATTTTATGTTTCAGGTGCCTTGCAAATTATCGAATCCGATGTAACAGATCAGGGAAAGTATGAATGCGTCGTTATGAATAACAAACACCGTGGGCACGGAGTACTCCACGTCAATCAAGTTATATGTGAAACGTACGTATATTTAATATTATATAAAACTTACCTTTTTAAACGAAAAGGTAAAAAAAAGGCGCCAAGTACAAGCGCAACACGTATTGTGTTATTTTTAGAAGTATCAAACTCAAATTATTTTTTTTGTATATATGTGTACATAAGTTTTTACATGTAAAACTTATAACTATAATAAAACTCTGCAACACTTTTCTACTGTACAAAAGAAGTGATATATTGGAACAGTAGCGCCAATTGAGAAACCTGACATATATATATATGATTATTGTATACTTAACTTAATATTTTTAGAAATCTCAAATTCAAATTATTTTCTTTTTTAAGATATATATTATGTACGTAACATAAGTTTTTATAATATATGTACATAAACTTTTAAAAGTAAAAGTGTACTTTTATTTTTCCTGCTCCCTCCCCCTCCACCCGTTCTTTTTAGAAACAAACGTAGATTTTCTCACTTCAACTTGTTGCATCAGTTCAGCAGTGCAGACAAGACGAACAGGCCTATTGTCTAGCATAGAGATAATAACTATGATTGCAGCACGGACATAAATCGCCTGAAAGCGAATGTAGCACGGACTTTCACCACGTGCAGATTTTACCACCAAGACTTAAAAGTGGATGTGGCATCGTAATTCTCCTCTCAAAATGGATGCAGATGGCGCCCATTTCCAGTGCAGAGAAATCGGTGTCACCGAAAACGCCGTTTTGGCCGCTCTCAGCTTCCTCTCTGCTACAATGCCACTAGGCATTGTCATGTATATTCAAATACTACATTGGCACAAAGAAAAAGAAAAGAGAGCCGTTATATGTGTACATTTTTGCATGATCTTATATCATTATAAAATATTTTATAATTGTAAAAAGAACTCAGCAAAGAGGGTCATACTGGTCATTTAATATCTCAGCAGTTAAAGGGTTAAACAATATTTACAGGCATACATTAGCTTTGTATGCGCGAACGACGCTGCTGTGATCACGCTGTACAAATAGCGTACATACAAATACGACTATGTGCTAATAATAATAGATGGCAGCACCTTACGGTTGAAACGTTTCAATTTAATCTTATTCGTGCGACATACGACTACAATGCGTTACCTCAAATCACATTACATTCGAATTGACTTTTACAGCGCGCGAATACACACTGACTGGTTTTCCGAATTTCGAGTAGATTCGTTCTTTTGAAGATTTCGATTTGGGAACATGATTTTATTGCTTTCTTCCTCTGCCGGGAACAAACGCGCGTACTCATGCAGAGTGCGCGAGAGTATAGAGAGAGAAACAGGTTTTACGTAGAGTGGGGAATATTGCGTAAATCGCGTTAAACGACTCTCAAAATTGTATTCTAGTGCTCGTTATAGTTTTCGGGATCGCGACGATAAAATAATAAAAGAACAAATCGCGGATCGCGACGTGGGGAGGGAATCGAATGGCGATTTTTGCCTACGGGGGAATCAGGAGATCGTCGGCGAAATACAGAGAGGGGGGACTCCTTGAGGGAACGGGTACACCACACCTCGCCTTGGTGCAGAGCGGTATATTACTCCGCGCATTTAACCTCCAATTTGTGCGTGAGGTGTGTCATTTTGGCGGCAAGGTCGCTCGTCGTTCGAGAACGCTGGCGTGAAGAAGCGACGAATTTTCGCAGACAGCTGAACTTCCACGTGAAACGAAGAACAACGATGGCGGAACACAGAAGAAGTGAGTTTTGCTCGAGAGAAATTTTACCGCGGAATCTTTTCTCCCGACTTTGTTCCTCCGATATTATCGACGCGGAGGAATGTTTCGCGTTTCGCACAATTATTGCATTTTCGCAACTAAGAATAGACATGGTGGTGTGCACTCGTGACTCGCACCTGACGCGCTATAAACGTGGTTATCTGTCTTTATTTAATTTAATTTAATTAAATGCAATATCGCAGAATGATCGTTTTTGCCTCTAAATGTACTAATATACTGTCACTAACCACACCTATGTGTTGTTTCCCTGTGAAATGTTAAGCTCGCTGAATTCACGTGACGATTTCGTTAGTGAGTTTCTTTTTCTTAGTTCACGCGACACGTCGACCGATTTTACCGCGTTAATTCTCCTGATTTTTTGCGGTGCGCTGAGCTTACGGACGTGATAATGCAGCGTGACTAGAACATAAATAATAATGACTCAGCAGCTCAGAGTGTCTCGTACGTTACGCAGTCGCGTGACTTTAGTCGAGTTCCCTCAAGTCCTCGCGCCGTTTGACGTTAACGAACGTTAATCCGGCCGCGGATAATGCGTTTTCCGATGATCGCCCAAAGTTGAAATTAACGTCGCATTGTACGACCGAGGTACAAAACGGATTTAATGCAGTGATCATCATGACGATGCGATGAAATTCCTTATGAACGCGAAATACCATTCGCGTTCGTCGAGAATATGCTCGACGAATGAGACGCGTTTATTTAAAGCGCGCGTTTAAAGCCGAACAAACGCGAACGCTGACGCGTGAAACAATTGCTGTGTCGAAACATTTCGGACGAAGAAAAATCATAGGCGTATACCCCGTGCACGGAAGTGATCGATTTTGAAATCAAAGATACACAAGACAACGTAGAAAATAGACGATCGGGAGTATGACAGCGACTTAGCTGCATGTTAGACTGCAAGGCGGCGGAGGTCACTTCGCGATTTCAAATGCGCGGCTATTTTCGAATTCTACTTGGATATCGGTGGACTTCGAGTGCGAAGGCTCACCGCGTCGCAGATAAAACGGAATCGCGTGTTCGCGTGATTAAAGCGTGACGAGTCGCGCGCGACCGTCATAAGGCTGCGTTCTATGTGGAAACTCGGCGATAAGATCGTACGATCTTTTTTATTATTCTCACTCTCTCTCTCTCTCTCTCTCTCTCTCTCTCTCTCTCTCTCTCCTTCTCTCACGCAGTCTCACGCGCCAAGGAAGAATTCTATTCGGACACGGAGAAAATAATATCCGCGCGATAAATGACGGCACGCACACTGGCCGTGTGCTTGTTATCGCGAGATGTAAACGGCGGTAATATATACGGTAGCTCTCAAGCGGGATTTGCGACAGGTCGAGCTTGTCAGATCTTTCTCTGATAATTACAACAATAGGTTGCCCGGTCGAGGAGCATCGGGAATCGAGAATGACGAAGGTATTGTATTCTACGACGACGACGGTGAGTCGTCTTTTTTTCTCGTGTCGTGTCGCCGAACCGAATCGTAACATTGTGAAAATCGAAGAAGGGGAACAACGTAATCTCCTGTAGAAAGAAAGCGTTTCGCAGTCGTCGGTGTGATTCATTTCAGGCCAGTTTAAAAAGTAGGTCCGTGTCATTAATTTAATGCCGCTGGCATATTGCACAACACAATGTTGCACAAGGGTGCAATTACGTATCTAATCTGTCCGTCAATCGCGTTGATCGCCTCTCGTAAAAGTTCGTTGCTCGTTGATGTTAATAACGCCAGAGTGAATGCAACATTTATTTGGAAAAAAAAATAATTTCAGGTACTTGAAGAATTTACTGCGTAAATGATTGTTTATATTAACTTGTAATAATAATTATGGGCTTCTTTCTCTTTAATTGTACGGGGAAGAAGTTTTGTAATTTTTATAACAATAAAATATATTTTAAATACAAGTAGAGAGAGAGAGAGAGAGAGAGAGAGAGAGAGAGAGAGAGAGCGAGCGTGACGAAGATAAGAAATGTTTCGAATAACAATCTGCGATTTGCTCAATTTTTATCAGTTCTATCTCTGCGAAGAGATAGAAATCTATTTCACGTAATTGACAATCTCGATCGAGCTTCGTGAATATTGTAAAATAATTCGCGACGATGGAAAATTGTGATTTCGCCACTCTGACCGGCGAATTTTTCATCGTCATCAAACTTTGATCGAATGGAGTCAACGTTCTTGTTTTGCTTCTTAAGTTTCTTAACTTAACTTTTCGCGTTCTGACTCGCATTTGTATAATATCAAAGTGATTATGAAATAAATGATGTCTTAAGCGTTACCCATTAGCGTTACAAGTTAGCTTGAATATATATTATACATTCCTTGGTTTCACATGATAAGTTTATGAACAGAGACGCCATATCACAGGGACAAAAGATTCGGTTCGTTCAAATAGATCTCCTATTGTCTGCAGATTAGATAAAAATTTGCTCTCGTGGGGACAAAAAGATTCCTATCCTTAGAGGAGAAGATTCTTGTTCCTACAAGAGAGGTCTGTGTTCACTTTATTGTTCCTAATTATTTATTTATTTCAATCGAATTTTTCACGTAACCAAGTGAATTTTCGTTCTTTGCGACAGAGATATCATTCCTGATGAACCCTGATGAAATTCCTTATGAGTTTTCGTTTAGTCCCTGCTGGACTGTCACATAAACGAGACGTTTCTTTTGCTGTGTATCCAGTCAGCAATTATGAGCAATTTGAGTGATCGTCGCTGAGTGATTATCTCTGCGGTCATTGAATTTGATTCAACGTTCCGATGCAACCGGTTTTTATTAAAGATGTCTAAAAAGGTTCGTAACGGAATATGGAAGAAAGAGAAACAGCGTGTGCGGAAAAAGGAGAACTCGATCTAGCTGAATTCCTGTTACTTGAGTCTTGGCAGAAAATTCGATTGCGGAAAAGAAAAGATTCCTACCTGGAGGTTTCTACACATTAAATTGCTCTCAGGTATCTTTGCCGAGTTTTAAGGCAGATAAATGTTCAGACAAGAGTTTCCAGTTGCGATAACACGGAGACGTTATACGACCCGACATTTTCTTTTCCATGTAGGCTGATATCCTGAATCCCGAACCATCCTGAATCCATATCCTGAAACAGATAGATGTCTATAAGAAAAAGATACAGAGAAAAAACGACGATAACAAAGAAGAAGAAGGAGAAGAGGAAAAAAAATGTCTTACATGTATCGACTTTCGTTCACTTTGTACATCCGCCAAAGATATATGCTCATTCTTTTTGCGTCATTACCGTCAGATATCCTTGACTATAACTTCTCCGCGTAACACATCGTTACATAATAGCGTGGATGGTCATTTTACTTCAATACGCTTCTAATTAGTGCACGGGCAGATATTTTGTTGACTTTTACCTGCTCGCGCGTGTCTTCGTCGATATTTTTTGTTTTCCTGTCCTTTTTTTCTTTTAAGGCCGAATGTCACGGACGTATGTGCACTCGGCAAGAATAATTAGCATTAATTATATACTCGCATAAAACTCCGTTTAACGTAAAAATACGAAATTATGCGCGTACGAAGATACTTACGGAAAAAGGAGGGAAAGGAAAGCATTAACAGCAAACGGGCCGATTGGCTTAAGCTGTTTATCTAGGATCGTTCACAATTACCTCGCAAGCGTTCATGTTTTTCGAAGAATGCCAAGATACACGGCAGGTCGACTTGACGCTCAGTCAACGCGTCGCAGCTGAAGTGGCTGGATTGCCGAGAAAGATCAGCGAATTCAATTTTTATAAATAATCGATTGCACGGCTCATTTAGTGTCCTTTCAACTTTGCAACCTGCGGAACCATGAAAACTGCGAAGAATCTCCCGAGTAAGTTCAAACGTCGAATCGCACTTATCTTTTGTACTAAGATGTAACTGACAACTGGCAAGTTCGAAGTACTAATCGAAAGAGCTACTAATCAATATTATATAAAAAAGAAAATTGCACTGTTTGCGAGTAAATCCAAAACTTTTTCGAGGGCACATGTTGAAATTATCCTTTTCTTCTGTATTATTTTTGATTTTTAAACTTTGAAGTACGATGAACTGTTGAAATAAATTCAGTAGGTATATTTTTTTCAAGATGTGAAATATTACACGCAATAATTCACAAGTAATTTATTTTTTTTTAGACGTTAAATAGATAATCTCGTAAAAATCTTACGGATGTACGTACAGAGAAAAGGACAATAAAAGTACATTGTCATTAAAAATTGTTTCCATGATACATTTGGAATATTTTGGCAAATATCTTCATGTTATTGTACGACAAAGATTCTGACTGCTTATTTCGGACTAAACCTGTACAGTTCAATTTTCACGTTGGAGTAACATTGTACGGCCGATCGAATGTGAGTCAAAATAAAAAGTAGAAATTGTGACGCTGCGCGGTCATATCTAAAACCGAAATAATAATAAAGATCAATATATATGTAATTCGAGATACGTAGTCATAACGCAGTCAATGTTACGATTATCGTACGATCAAAATGTTATACAAATAAACATGCAAGAAATATCGTTAAAGCTTCGTCTACGTACCGGCCAACTTTCATGAATATCTAAATATTATTTTACGATATAAGTAAAGCGATGGTATATCTTCATGACGCTAGTTTCATATAAATTATACGAGTCAACTGCAAGTTTAAAAATAACACGTAGTGTAGTACAAAAATAGAAATTAATACAAAAGAAAATACTATAATTTTTTCATGCAGTCTCGATGATCGATATAATAATGGAGAAATTTCTTTTCTTTCTTTTTTTAATAATAACAATAACAGTAATTTTGGCAGCTACCTTCATCGATATGATATGTAATGAATATAATAATTACATTATGCAACATTGCATGTTACACAATGTCGGTTTTTTTTTCAAAACATCGTTTATTTCTTCACGTTTATTCTTTCACGTTTTTTTGCGTCAAATTTATTTGAAAGAGAGAGAGAGAGAGAGAGAGAGAGAGAGAGAGAGAGAGAGAGAGAGAGAGAGAGAGAGAAGAATCTGCTATTAAAATTTAAATTATTTCTTTTATTCAGTAATAAATATGTTGGAGGTCGTTTGTATAGTTTCAATGCATGCATTCGTTGAGCGACTAATTGTAAAGAGTATTTAAAGTACGAAGGAATAATGCAACTTTTGACTAACGAAAGTTTATACACAGTAGATACACCATATCGTAATGACATGTGCGTTACATAAAGCTCCGGAAATATAGTACAATGTGCATTATAAAATGTAATGTATTCGTGTGCATGGATACGCAACAATACGTGATATTAATAATTTCCTAGAGATATCGACGGAGGAGAGCCTGCTGTACATCAGGCAATCTCTCAAGTCAAACGAGATGGACCATTTGGAAGGGACTCACTTCGACAGGCATATTCCTCATGTGTTCATTATTCTCGGGGCGTCTGTAAGTTTGCAACTTTTTCAAGAGCAGTCTAGAGTACAGAGAAAAAATCGGAGAAGTATTCGGCCGCATTGAAATTCGTTTGGGACAGTCAAGTCGGGGGAGAGAACAAGTGAAGAAATCTTCCAAAAGAATTTTCCACACGAATCTTTCTGTCGTATCTTCGTCTGGTCGTTAGATAATAAATCGTTAGATAGAAGTCGTCAGTTACGTGAATCATTTCTTTCCCTTAGATGGCAGGAAACGAGCTACACAAATAGAGTATTTTTTCCGCGTAGAAACGATCAGTGACGCGACCAAATGTAAATTCGAAAGCGCGAATAATTGGGCGAAAATTTTATTTTCAAATGTCGAGATTCACGCGTTTCACAGACACATTTTCTCAACGTTCGATTCCGTCGAGCGATTTTATTAATGAGACACTAATGAGACGCATGTTGGCGACGAAAAAAGGGTGATCTCGCCAAGAAGAAGATCTACCCGGTCCTCTGGTGTCTCTTCCGGGACAGTCTCCTGCCGAAACCCACCGCATTCGTCGGCTACGCCAGGTCGCCGTTGACGCTGCAGAAACTGCGCGAGAAGTGCGAGCCGTACATGAATGTGAAGTCGTACGAGGCCGGGAAGTGCGACGAATTTTGGAAGTTGAATCATTACGTCTCCGGCACGTATGACTCGCACGAAGACTTCCAGAGGCTGAATAACGAATTAAAGAAACACGAGCAGGGGAACGTCGCGCACAGGATCTTTTACTTGGCGCTGCCGCCGACCGTCTTCCACAACGCAACGGTGCACATCAAAAATGCCTGTATGGGAGACAAGTAAGCAATGTGTGACCCTTGAAATTTGTAGAAGTAGCAATAAATTGAGGAATGATCCTATCAAGCATTCAGCATATTCCCCGTAGCACTCACGATATCAGGAGAATGTTCTCCGTGAATTCATTTAATTACCTCGCAGAGAGAGAAAGAGAGAGAGAGAGAGAGAGAGAGAGAGAGAGAGAGAGAGAGAGAGAGAGAGAGAGAGAGAGAGAGAAATGAGAGCGCCTTCAAGTTGCTCCCTTTATGAGGCAGCTTCCAGCTAAAATTCACGATAAACTTGCAGAGGATGGACGAGGGTCATCATCGAGAAGCCGTTTGGCTTCGACGCAGCCTCGTCGAAAGTGCTCTCCGATCACTTAGCGTCGCTGTTCAGCGAAGAGCAGGTCTATCGTATCGATCATTACCTCGGCAAAGAGATGGTACAGAACCTGATGACCCTGCGCTTCGGCAACCGAGTGTTCAACCCGACGTGGAACAGGGACAATATAGCCTCGGTGCAGATCACTTTCAAGGAGCCGTTCGGCACCGAGGGTAGAGGCGGCTACTTCGACGAGTTCGGCATCATTCGCGACGTGATGCAGAATCATCTGCTGCAGATCTTGTCTCTGGTGGCTATGGAGAAGCCCGTATCGTGCCACCCGGACGACATCAGGAACGAGAAGGTGAAGGTTCTGCGGTGCATCAAGGAACTGGAGCTCGAGCAAGTGGTCCTCGGTCAGTACGTCGGCGATCCGGAAGCGGAGGATCCGAGTGCGCGTTTAAGCTACTTGGACGATCCCACGGTGCCGTCCGACTCCAACACGCCGACCTTCGCATTCGCCGTGTTGAAGATAAACAACGAAAGATGGGACGGAGTACCGTTCATCCTCAGGTGCGGGAAAGGTAAATGTACTCGGAGGAGATCCTTCGCTTGGCGAACGACGGACTGTCTCCTCTAACGTTGGCGACGTGTCGCAGCTCTGAACGAACGAAAGGCCGAAGTCAGGGTCCAGTATCAGGATGTACCTGGCGACATCTTCGACGGGAAGGCGAAGAGGAACGAGTTGGTGATAAGGGTGCAGCCTGGCGAAGCGTTGTACGTCAAAATGATGACAAAGTCACCCGGTATCACGTTCGACATGGAGGAAACGGAATTGGATCTCACTTACAGCAATAGATACAAGGTGAGCAACTTACGCAAGAATCAAAGAACGAAGCTTAGCTCTAGGTTAACGATATGATAGAGCGCGACAAGTTGCGTCGACGAAGGACGACCGAAGAACGTACCATATTTTTTGTAGGGCTTGAAATTACCGGATGCGTACGAAAGGTTAATCCTGGACGTGTTTTGCGGATCGCAAATGCATTTCGTGCGAAGCGACGAATTGAATGAAGCGTGGCGCATATTCACACCATTGCTGCACCGGATCGACAAGGAGAAAATCCGGCCGATACTTTACAAGTGAGTGGCATGTAATATGCAAGCGGAACAAATATTTTTCAAATGACTATCGCAAAACATCTGATTCTTCATTGAATATTTCAGGTACGGATCTCGAGGACCGAAAGAAGCTGACGATATGGCAAAGGAAAATAATTTTGCTTACTATGGTTCGTACAAATGGGTGAAACCGTGACATTAACATCGTCTGCCGCGCGAAAGATTCATGCTCGTGCAAAGTACAAATCTCGACATAAATCTACGACTTAGCTGAACATATGAAAAAACCTGTGATTGTCACATTCCGAAAGTTTGACACTCGATCTATTTCTACAGTTTTATATAATATTTTTATATATATATATATACATCTGTCTTTTTATATATATCTGATTTACAATTGTTTCTATGTTTCGTCTCTATGTTCCTATATTTTGTTTGGTTTTTTATCAAAATCTCGCATCGGAGGTCAAAACGTCAAAACAATTCAAGAGTATATCCTGATTGCTCTTGCGATGAAATAAATTTCGCACTTCCTAATTATGTAGATCAGTTTTATTAAACCTTAATGATTTAAACATGATGCCAATCGCGTACTCTGTACAAGATCTTTAATAACATAAATTATACAATACTAGAATTTTTGAGATTATCCAATTACAATGACTATAAATAAGGGAAAGTTGAATTGCCATGTGTAAATGTGTGTGTATGTGTGTCGTGTAGGTATATGTGTGTGTTTGTACCTACTGTGAAAAATCCTTAATTTACGTGTATCAAGATAAGCGACAGCCAATCATCCTGCATTTTACACTATATTTCACGACTCCCTAAAATCCTGCTATTATTCAGCTCTCCCTTATACGATAAGACCAACTATACATGAATATATAGATACAAATTGATGTCATGATTAATGGTGAGCCGAAGATATATGCGAATATTTATATGTAATAGTTATAATGTTATAAAATATGGTGCAGATCGAGAAGAAGTAAGATAGCCTCTGCACTCGTACATTAAAATTCTCTCCGAGTTCATTGTACCAGACATGATGTAGAAAGGGTCGCGAACATGTAGAAAACATATAAAATGTAGGAAAATTGAATTTGGCGTATCGGTACGTGTAAATTATGTTACGATGCACACTGACTTTTAAGTCAGGGAAATCCAGATCGTTAACGGCGAGAGAATCAAGGTACTTTACTAAAACGCGCGTTACGTCCCGATAATCATGACGAGAGAGGGAAGTACGTTTGCGTAAAATTAGCGATATCTAACGATAAAGAAATGACTACAAGCATTTGCACATTGCACAAATTGAATACAAAAGAAATCCGAAACGTTATGCACGTTTCACCGGAAGTAATCGTGTTGAAAGACGCCAGTTTCTTCGCTAAATCTTCCTTTTTTTCAGAATAGGACCATTTACCGCGGTACCAAATGCAACTTGTCTGAAACTTTTGCAGAGTCGATATGGCAATGTTCTTCCTCTCCTTCTATCCTTTCATTCTTTCTTTTTCTCTTGAACACTTCTCACAACGCCATGTAATTCGTAGAAACGTCGAAATTTCATTCGAGGTCTGTGATTTAATGAAAATACGATTTCTATACGCGTTTCACACTTATTAACAAACTTAAATTTCACACGCCGCGGGGTCCAGCAGTTCGTCCCAATTGATACTCCTCTGAAATACTTCCTGCTGCAACCACAATTCGTAGTGTTGTTTAAATTCCTCCGTCAATTCCACGCTCGCACCGAGCACCGACGTGACTGACGCGTCGACCGGCTCCAGCTCCTCGTCTCTCGGTGCATTCGAATATCTTCGATTATTGAACTGATCGACGCAGGTGCGCAGCTCGCACTCTTCCACTTGGAAGTCCCACGGCCGCGCTTCTAAATCTAATCGATCGACGTGATTAGGACATGTGATTCTCATGCACTTGTCAATTTCGCTATCGTCGAAAATACTTCAAATTAATTACCATTGCCATACGCCCAGTCGTCGTTCAGACGATGTCGGACCTTCGCATAAATTACACTAATGGTCTTCATGTTCGTCTTCCTCCACTGTCGACCGAGGTACTTGGTTTGCATTTTCAATAATTTTAATACATATAACTGCATCATCGCATGTCGAACTTTCAACGTGCGTTTTAAAATGGGCGCTGATTTGAAAACAACCAACATCTGTGTGTGTGTGAATGAATCGAGCGCGTGTTAATTATCTCTTTTTTTTTCTTCTTCCGTATAATTGCAATCTCTCTGATATGAGCAATTTTAGCTAACTGACTCACCATTATTCTACTGTGTTTCCACTTGGTTAATTTGTTCAGAATTCTTAGCAAATTAATGCAAGAGAAAACGTTCCTCCAGGAGAAGCTTTGACTGTGACCGATTTCAAGACTTTCGGTGGTTAACTCCGGTTGATCACCGATGACGCACATGGGGAAGTCCAGAATAGGAATACTACGGCGATACAAATCAGCGGTTACGTCTAGAGTCGGAGTCGGAGTACGTACGACCGGAAGAAAATCGCGGTTTCGCAATCGCGTTTGTACTTACACATTCTTCGCTTCAATATAAGCTATGATGTTTTGGTTTAAGAACTTCAATACAAGAGGTATGCAATTGGCGAACACTAAATGCTGCGACATAAATTCGAACTGGTATATGTGATTCAATTTCAAGTGCTTAAGTAACAGTAATAAAATTGCGGAAACAGCTTTAACAATTATCTCTTTGTGCCGGTTAACATCGATTCCTAGTTTCATCGACTGCAGCACCGTCATTCTAAAAACGCGAGTAGATATGACAACCAATCACACTCTAGTATCATAAAATTATATCAATAAATGAAAAGAGACAAGTTATTTAACATCCTGTAGAAAGTACAGGCATGTAACTGTCACACATTATTGTTCGTACTCACGGCATTTCCTCCGGCAACACGTCAGCCAGGATATTAATACTGTCCGACTTAGATTTACTAGTTGGTGCAGCAGCGAGCAATATCTTCAGCAACGCGATCATGTACTGCGGTAAATTCGGTAATATGGCTTGATAAAGAATCTCCGTCGGTGTCTGACGAAGTGGCGGTTCCGAAGTGCTCATCGGATTTCTCGCTATCTCCTCCTCCTTTCGTATTTGAGTTTCAGCTAGAGACGTGTACATATGCTAAAATATATAGCAATCAGTATATCAGTACATGTGCCGTACGGGGGGTACTACGATAGAAAATATCTAGATAAGAAGACATGTAAAGATACCTTTTTCAGGGTAGTAACGCCTTCGTGAATTGGTTGAGGCAAACCCGCTAAACTCTCCCTGTCGCCTTGTAACTTATAACCGACGAATTTCAGTCTCGCGACTTCCAGGAAACTGTCTACATCTTTTTGCCTCACCTTGGGTGTCCAAGGTAAACCTAATCAGCGATGTCGTAAATTAACATCAGACACGAATTGGCAGAACCGAGGTAAGATCTTACCCTTTCCCTTTATAAGCTGCGGAGTACTTGGCCTCAATTGCGACTGGTTATTCTGATCTTCGTAATACGTCTGGTTCCAACTGCCAGGTCCGCCAGGCCCCAGGAATACGATCAGTTCACCGTCACCCTCGTTCGTTGCAGTATTGTTTGCAGGTTCCCCTCCTTCGTATTCCATACCTAAGCCTGGATCATCCAACGAGCTTTGTTTCATCAGACTCTGGAAAGCATCTGACGATGTAAGAGCTGCACGCGAGCGTTACCGCGAGCTATATATATATATATATATATATATATATATATATATATATATATATATATATATATATATATGGCAATTTCAGATCAATGTTGAATTACCCGACGAAACGGTCGATTGTTCCTCTTTTGATTCTGCGTTTCAATTAGATCTGCCGCACTCATGGGCGGAGAGCTGGCCCTCATAGTTCTGGCGACCTCGATAGTATCTTCTTGTTGCGTGTCGAGACCGGCCTCCTCGCGATATTGCTTCTTCAACTCTCTGAGCGTGTCGATGCCGCCAAGAGAGACCAAGATTAGCTTCCACAGAAGCAAAAGAACCTTCTTCATGGGAAAATGTGGCGCTGAGCCGCTGCAGAAGCACGTCACCATGCCGAGAAGTTTAACAATCAGTAACTCTTCTCCGTACGGATTTACTGCGGAGGAAACATTTATCCACTAGTATTTTACAGAGATGCAGCTTTCCCAGATTGTGATACATTAAGGCGCACCGAGCAAATGTAGTAACATACCGAGGTCCTCTTTGAAAGCTTCAACATTGTCCTTGTAATCGCTCTGCTCGATATTTTTCAATTCTTCCCTCATAGCTTCTGTTATAATGTACAAAACGGACAGAATGACTCTTAAGTCTATCGAATCAGCGAGACTAACAGCTAGCTTTCTCATTGCTGAGGTAGCAGTTGTGCTATTTCTGCAAATAATCGTTCAATATATATATAGGAAAGTCAGGCAATATATTTGTACATGTCGATTTTAGCAGGTACAAACGATCTTACTCAATCTCAATGTTTAGCAGTTCAACAAATGCTGGAAAAATGCCAGCTTCATAAAGTAACATTACGTTTGTCCTAGTCCAGTCTTGTTGTTCCTTGTCAGACTGTACCTCAGCCCAACAACCCTGAGCCAAATAAAGAATGCATCGAGCAGCCTTCATCCTAAGCTGCTTATTAGAGATCTCCAATTGATCCAACAATTTGTAGATCACTGACTTCTGTTGTGGCCTTGTCAAGTTTAGCCACCACGGTCGTAACTTGTACCACTCCATCTGATCCTCAAATGCCTGGAATTTGCAAAAATAAATATTGAATCTACCTTTCTGCTATAAACTTGACTAGCTTTGCTCACTTTTATCATGAGAAAAATTTATCAAGACAGAATATTACCTTAAGATTAAGTTGTAATTCATATTGTTCTGTATAGCTATACAATTCTGCAATTTCATTGGCGTGTATGTCAGTGTCATCATAAATAAACTCCAAATCTGTCCTGTTTCCTTCCTGAAACATCAAGAAAAATAAAACAATAAAACAACAAGGCAAAAAGTAAGAAAAAAACTTGAGTAATCATCATTGAAGCACTATGAGCAAAAGAAAATTGCCATCTGCTGGACACAATTGTCTTATACTGAGTTTATTCTCTCTGTGACATCCGAAAGAAATAATCTTTTCTTTCAGAGCGTATTCTTCAAGAGAAGACACATTTTACATAAACACTATCTACAGTCAAATACAAAGCAATATGCAAACTACACATGGGAACAGCTATGGTATATCACACATGTTGTATATATTTATAAGTATCATTACTTGTGGTTATTATCAATTATTAGGTATTTGGCGGTATTATTTCGATCAGGATGAAATTATAACAAAAATTGCCGTATGGGAATGCTGTCGAAGAACAGGTTAGAAGAAGGGTGAATGCAAGTTCTTGTTTGTGGCTGCATCGCCGCGTTACGCTAATTCTCGAGGTACTTTCGAGAGCGCGGACATTCGACTCACATCGCTGCTGGCTGCTCGCCGATAAGAATACACTATCGAGGAACGGGGAACGCATTTTCCGTTCCCGTTCGCGTCCATTCCGACGTCACGAAACCAAGGAGCAGAATCGCACGGGCTTAGCCGTGAAGCGCTATTTGTTCTGCCATCTACCAAAACACGAGGAACTATTATGGAGAGCCAGTACCACATGCATGCATGAGTGTGTGTGTGTATGTGTGTGTGTGTATATATGGTATATGCGGTATATGGTACATGCATGCTCAGCATTTTGTTTATATAGCATGCATTTGCTGCATCCAACAAGCCAGGTTTTACTTGACAGCGATGGAGAGTCGGCCTGGAAAAATTGGGAATATTCTAAGAGGTTTTTAAAGCAATATGAGAAAAAAAATTGAAGGGGCTTACATGCACTAGACAAGCACTAGACTATTATTGCCACATTACTATCTTGTCACACTTGACATTTTCCTGCAATGCAACAGCAAGAAATAAAATGCATTCGATACAAGTGTACGATCCGCAATATGAGAGTACGTGCGGTATTCTTACCATATTTAACCTAACACCGTCAAAGAGAAAACAGTCAGCAAAGAATCACGCGGCGGTCATCGGAGTTCCCTGTGCACGTTAGGATGTTGAATGCGACCATCATTGATGCAACCCGTCACATGCCAGTCGTAAACGTGTCTAGCGGTACTCGATGTATCGATGAGCCTGAGTATATTTCCGTCTTTAAACTCATAACACTACTCGCTGTTGCGTTTTATTTCTCAGCGCGGATCGAAATACTTCGAATTCAATTGCTACCGACTGTTAACACACTGCTGCAACTATGAATCACCAATAGAACGGATGAAATAAACAACATATGAAAGCACAGGATACCCTGCGCTATTGCACCCAAGTCTCTTACAGCCAATTGACCAAATATAATTCGGAGCACCATCAAGTGTACCGTCGGAATAATATCACTTAACACCGATCAACAGTGCTCTTTCTTAATTCTGCTTTCAGCCGTCTAATATGATAAATTCTCCAACGCTCCATTGTTCGGTGAATATAATTAGAAGCAGTTCAGTTAAATATCACTGTACCGCGATTGGAGGTTGGAATTGCATCACCGATCAACAGCTTTCTCTCTTTCTCCCTCTCACACGCTCACACCCTCGCAAACTTGCAACAGGGATGGGCAATATCATTTCGATTATTTTGACATCGATTATTTTTATCTTACAAAATCGATTATCGTATGATGTTTTTTCATCCTAATTATTCCCCGAGCGATAGATTTGTCAACTAGACTGGCTAATGGATAAATATCACCTGGGTTACATCTGAAGAAGAAGACGAACGATAGATTCGACCCGTTATGGGCCACTTTTGCCAAGGTTTTGTGTTCGTTTTTACCAACCTTGGTTAATTTAACTGGTTATTCCAACGGAATTGACCAATCGCAATTTCACGTTAATTCGTGGTGACAAGCGCGATTGGTCAATTCCAATAATAATCAGCTGGTTTAGTTAACCACAATAGAAACGAGATTAATAATTTCGTAAGATTTCAATTGAAATTACCTCTTTGCTCTTCATTTTTTTTCTTCTCAAAGCAATTTCATCCTGCCTCCTCTTCCATTGCGTGAGGGAATATACAGAACAGGGTGCATCTTTTTCTACGTGAGCTTTATCCCCACTTCTCGAACATACAGGCTGCGTTCTGAAATTCACTGCCAGTACTAAAAATACATAGTTTGTGTCACGTATACTGTGGATTTTCAGCGCTGGGTATCAATCATGAATTTTTTCTTTTAACGTGAACTCGTGAGAAATGAAAATTTTCTACTGTAAAAATATATGGAAATGTTCACTTTTCACGAGTTCATGCTAGAGGAAAAGATTCATGATTGATACCTTGGTATTGAATACCTTGGTATCGGCAGCCGCAAACGCTCTTCAATTACCTCCGGGCCCCTTGGGGCCCCCCTTGGCCAATACGAAAATTTATTCAGGGTTTACAATCCTAGATAAATTTTTAATTATTTAAATATTTATCCAATTTATTTAAATATTTATTCAATTTACAAATAGTCTTTATATTACCTCGTCGGTGTCTATGCTTTCTTTTCTCCAACGATCTCTCGCTTGATTGACGTGGTAGTCTCACATTGTGTACATCTTTTCCGTTTCGGCTATAGCACGAGATTTTCGAGCAAGATGCAAAAGGTAAAATTTAAAAGATTTTACGCACAAACAAGATCTTATAAGTTTCAAATGTATTTTATTGATATCTTAACGCTTTTCTCTTTTTAGAAACAAAAAGAGCCGATTCATTCGGTACAAGTCTTCGGACGCAAGGTAAGAGATTGTGACGAAAATAAGTGAGGTTATTTTGCCCGCAGTTCTCGTTTGTGCCATGTGCTTGATATAAATTTTCATATATTTTAGAAAAGCGCGACTGCTGTCGCTTATTGTAAACGCGGACGTGGAAATCTCCGTGTCAATGGTCGACCGTTGGAGCTGGTCGAACCACGTGTTTTGCAATATAAATTGCAAGAACCTATCCTACTTCTGGGCAAGGTAAATTGATATAAAACATACTTGAAAAGGTGATATTAACAGCTATCCAACATCGATTCGCAGTACTATTTATTTGTTACCTCCCACTTTTAATCTCAGTTTGCTCTACCTTATGATGTTTCACTTATTCCGAACATGATAATTCATGATTAGAAACAAGAATTCTGAGGTTATAAGTATGAAACTTATTGTTGCTAAATGAAGGTATTTCTTATAACTATAATGATACTTGTTGGTATCTGTGTCCCAGGAAAAGTTTTCAGGAGTTGACATAAGAGTCAGAGTAAATGGTGGTGGCCACGTTGCACAGATATATGCTATACGTCAAGCCATTTCCAAAGCACTCGTGGCTTATTATCAAAAATGTAAGAGAAATTATAAGATAAATATTATTTTCATGATAGCAAAGTATTTTTTAGAGAAGATTACATGATTGATGTTTCAGATGTCGACGAAGCTAGTAAAAAGGAAGTAAAGGACATTCTTATTCAGTATGATCGTACTCTCCTTGTTGCTGACCCAAGGAGGTGCGAGCCAAAAAAATTTGGAGGTCCAGGTGCCAGAGCACGGTACCAAAAATCGTACCGTTAATGTGCTCATTTTATATTATGCATTTTATTCATATTATTGAATAAAAAAAAATATAAAATCTGTGTTGGAGTTTATATTTTCTTCCTATTTCTAATAAAATTCTTTATCTGTATTCAGTAAGATGGATGAATTTAAACAAACTTTTAGTTCAAAAAGATTCAGTTGATAAATAAAGTTATCTTATGTGTTGGCTTAAAAAATTTTAATTTATATGAACATTCACAAAATAAGACTCTACAATAAGAGTAGGATTTTTGTTATAAAAATCTCTGCTATAATCATTGTTTAGTTGGATGCTAAAAAGTGGCTAACAACGTTCGATTTGCACGCTTTACAGCAAAAGCATCATTCTGTCTGTATCGCTCATAACTATGCTAAAATTCAATTAAATCAGTTCCTTAAAACATTTTTCTTCAAAATGCTCTTATATGTATATTTCAGATATAATTTTAACCTATAAATTATCCCACATATCATCTCAACAAAAAACAATATTTATCTTATACACAAATTATGAAAAAGATTTTTACCATTGGTAAGTAAAATTTTCTGCCAAAAAAGTTCTAATTAATCGATTATATTATCGACGATATCAATAAGCGTCAGAATGTGATGTATCAAAGCTCAGATCATAATACATCTTAGGTTTGTTCGTTTCTGGAAAACTTCTGAATTGGTTATAACTACTGCAATAAGTGAGAGTGAAATAAGAGTATACTTGTTTCACTCGAACTTATTGTTCAGCTCTTCGAAAAAACAGACTTTTTTTATCTCAATGAACATTAGCTGTGTTCAGAAATCACAAAACGGTTGCACAAAGGCTGAGTAATTCGTCAACGATTTTATTGGTCCGAGTGCATAAGGATCTAACAGTGAAGACCAATAATCACTAATCGCTCAATGAGAACTTTTCTGAACGCAGCCATCGTATGACGTATGATGCATAAATGTATGGTGTATATAGCTCTTGTTTTGCATCTGGTTATCTCGATCGTGCGCACGGTTACACGTGTGTATAATCAGCCGTGTGAAATGACGGAGTAGCCAGCTCGAGGGGAACAGGATGGACGTGCAAAAAATATGTGATATAACGAACACTCGGCGAAAATTCGCGAGCGAGTATGCAGAGTAAAGAAACATATAATTTTTCGCTGTTTATGATAATGATAAGTTGCGAGTCGCACAATACAAATGCAACGACGATGATATGCACACGCGCGTCGTTATAATCGTGAACACCTCCACGACAGACGCTTGCTTTGCCGACGTGGTACCGAGCGTTATCACTGCATGCGGTATCACACTGAAAACGCAGGAGTCAGAATGGGGACAACAGACTATGATAAGCGACTTTTTTACGAGTGGTTCGTGTAAAATTGACGGTGAGACGATGGCCACTGTACGATTGCTGTTAGCTTAAACGACACGTATGTATATTTTGAGTGTTTAATTTAATGTTGCGCTCAATGGTGTTGTAATGATAACATTATCGTGGGCTCGAATCCATCATTATGCATTTGAGAAGACGCACTTGTTACGCTTGTTCGGGGCGAGAAGATGTAGCCGTGAACATGAAAGTTTTGCAGACGCACATCAATTCCTTAATCTATAATTGATCTCGCGGCTTATTATCGCGTTTAATCTTGTATCCTGTATTAGACAGGGTAAACACTGCATGACGATAGTGATAGTATTTCTCAGAAGATTGGAGGATATACGCGTCGGATTTGTGTAAAAATCATATACTCTCGAGTTTTCCAGTAAATCATATGGGTAACATGTGACGGTGAAATAAGCATTTTGTTATTACTTAAAGATAAATGATGATTATACAAGAGATTATCTCATAGTGCCATAAATATTGTTGATAATTATTGGTCATAGGTTTGTACAGTTTTATACGTATATAAGAGTACATATATCTTTCAGAGATAGGTATAACTCCGTTATACTTATAAATTCCTCCAATAAGGTAACATATTCGTGTATCGCTCATCTATGATCTGATGATTTGTGACAAAGTTTTAATTTGCTAATGAAATTCGTCTAGTGACATGTGATCTATTGATATATAAAACAGTAACTCATACTGTGTGTGTGTGTGTGTTCAACACTATAATAGTATACCTTTTCATATTTCTTCCACAAGTGAAGTGTGTCTTCTGCAGTATAATTTAAATTTTACTTGTTTGAATATCTGCTCTTTCGAGAATACGCAACATGGCTTTATGGATATGAATGACCTTGTATTGAATGCATGTTCCTATCTCATTATTTCCTACATGGTGTACAGCTGCATGTAATTACTATATTGCGTAATGATAACTGGCTGGAACAACATGTTTGCTTTTTCTACCGATCTGTGTTCATGTTTAAACTCACTAATACATGTTAGTAATAAAATGCTTATTTAGCGAAGATAATGTTTCATACCACTCAGCAGTATGTAAACAGCACTAGAAGTAGAAAGACACAGTTCAGTATCAGATCACATCAAACTGTGAATATGATTTATTTGTGAGTCGTGTGTACATTAAGAGAATAAGTGTAACTTGAATAAATTAAGTTTATAGGCAAGATATACTTTTGTAAAGTTTTTGAGCCACTTTATCGCTTTTTATATAACTATCTAATAACGCTGTTCATATCCTAAGCACTATAATTTTAGATCCTGATTGCTGAATTGAATTTATCTTGTATCAAATAACAAAAACATCATTTCCTTATATTAATATAAAGGATCAGTTTTAACTATTCTTTTTGTGGTTAAAAGTGAAATAAGAAGAGGAAAAATGTGCTGTGAAGAGCATTTATCTTTTTGTAACTTATAAGCTTTATATATGAGCTCATAAAAAATGGCCTTGGATAGTTTATCTCATCGATACTTTTGACTTATCAGGTATGCATGGAAGATTTGGGTTTTATTTACGAAGGTGCTAAATGAGTTTGTCTTAACATTGAAGTGATGTAACATTGAATTTGTTAATTTGTGTAATAACATTAATTTAAACTCCATAAAATAATAAAATATAAAGGAATTGTCATGCAATTTTAGAATATAAACAATATTTTTATGTTTGAAAAGGTTCATATAATGTAAATGCTTACCGGTATCTTGTAAATGCAATTCCTATTTATCAGTTAATGCTAAGATATATCATTTATCATTTTTATTATAACATATATTGAAATAAGAGAAATGGATTATTTTTAATGCCACCCATTCAAATATTTAATAAATACCTGTTAAAAATAGGCTTTCTTTGATGAAATTAATAAAATAAATAATCATTGTATAATTTTTCTCAATATTTTCAGAAGACAAAAGTGAAATATTATATCACGCATTTTTACAAGCAAACATGAATAGGAATGAGAGTGTAATTCATACTAAAATATTTATAATATTATCAAATTAAATCGCAGTTTATATGGTATATCATGGTGCAGCAGCGGCTTCCTAGTTTCGATGGTGAGTATTTGTTTAAATACCTGAAAATAGACACATATTCTTCTGCTCATATAAACTCGTAGCTTGTAAGTAAAGATACAACGAATGAAACCGTAATCGAAATTTACGAGCAGTTGTACACGTAGGTGGTCGAAGTGGACGGCGATTTGTATTAACTCTCGCAGTTGGGGTCACTTTCGGTTTCATATTGGCATTGTTGCTTATTACATCCACGAAAGATGTGCCGCATATGTTCAACTGGATTCCGGGTGGCTCCGCCCTTTCCAGAGATCCTCACCATTACTCGGAGTTGGAAGCAGAGGTTGATATGATATCATGTCTAGAATTGTAAGATGCAGATAACTTCTATACTTGTTACCTGACTTATCAATTTTCCGTCTGTCTAATGGCTTGTTAGATTGGACCAGACACTGAAGTAACATTCCATGGTGAAGATGAAGACTTTCATAAAGGGGAAGATAAAGTTGCACAGGATATGGCGAAAAGAGTACGTGTTCTCTGCTGGATCATGACTGGTCCGAAGAATCATCAGAGCAAAGCTCGTCATGTAAAGGCGACATGGGGAAAGCGCTGCAATGTACTCCTGTTTATGAGTTCCGCGGAAGGTCTGATATTTTTAACAAATACATCTGAATAGAAGCGATAGTGAAATAAATTTATACATACTATCGTTTATTTTCAGATGCCAGTTTACCTACTGTAGTATTGCCGGTGAAGGAAGGTAGGGATAATCTATGGGCTAAAACCAAAGAGGCATTCAAGTATGCTTATGAAAAGTACAAAGACAAGGTAGATTGGTTCATGAAAGCTGACGACGATACGTAAGTGTATACTGCCGTTTTCGCAACAATCGTCACTCTCACGTCCTAAAGCTAAAAGCTATTCATACATACGATATTTTCAGATACGTGGTGGTGGAAAATCTGCGGTACATGCTGTCGCCCTATAATCCGAATTCGTCGTTATACTTCGGCTGCAGATTCAAACCTTTCGTAAAACAAGGCTACATGAGCGGTGGTGCGGGATATGTACTTAGCAAGGAGGGTCTACGTAAATTCGTAGAGGAGGGTTTACCTGATAAGACCAAGTGCCGGCCAGACAATGGCGGTGCGGAGGACGTGGAGATGGGGAAGTGCCTGGAGAAGATCGGTGTACACGCGATGGACACGAGAGATCCCCATGGACGCGGTAGATTCTTCCCGTTTGTGCCAGAACATCACTTGATACCTAATCATGTGGACAAGAACTTCTGGTACTGGAAATACATCTACTATAAGACCAAGGACGGTCTGAACTGTTGCTCCGACAGCGCTGTTTCCTTTCATTATGTGTCACCGAACATGATGTACGTTCTAGAATATCTGATCTATCACTTGAGGCCATACGGGATTAATCATGGCCTGAAGAAACTCCCTCCGGATCAAGCGTCAACGTTGACCGATTACTAGTCCGTGAAACATTGTCGTAAATAATAAGTTGCAAATAAATAGATTCTTACGATTTTCGTCTTATACACGATACTAGTCCATTCAAGCCAACGATCAGGTGTAATATGCCCCCCCCCCTCCCGAGAAGATTAAAAGTGTGATATATCGTACTTCTTAGATAAGTAATATGTTTATACGTATCTGTATGTTAAAATTTCTTGGAATGTCATAACTTCGCAGTAAAGATAATTAACGAAAATGTTAATTTACGGGACAGGGTGATATGTACTGCAAGCACAGTAGATAACACCCTAGCAATTTGCGACTCTTTCAATTCAAGTTAGACAAAAAAAGAATCTGTTAAATCACTACCTGGATTCAGTATATAAAAGATCAAATGTGATAATTTTACATAATATACAAGTGTGTAAACTTTACCTTAAATAAAAATATAACTGACAGCAGAGACCTTCATGTTTTATTCTCTTCATGCTCTCAGAATAGCATCGAGGAGATTATTTTATTTGTTTTTATTTGTTTTCTTTGGAATGTAGCATAGAGATACTTCCATGTATATATATATATCTTGAATGGTTATACTACGTAGGGGAACCAAAGGCATTTTCTAATATATAGATTACTACTGTGCTTGCAATATAATATCTCTCAGACACGCTGCAAATACAAAAATGAGATGTAATTATATATATATACACATAAAACTGTATTTCGTAATATTAATATATAATAATAGTAATAATAATTTTTTAATAATAATCCCAATAATGACATACTACCCAGTAATAAATACTATAGATACAGAGTGAGTGTGGGTGTGTGAGTAAATTAACCAATTAATTAGGGGGAGGGGAGAGGTTCTATGTACAAGTCATATTTGTACTATGCGACTGACGCAATTGGCCACCATGGCTCCACTCAGACGCGCCCCACATTTCTCTCTTCGTGTCTTTTCATTTTTTTTCTTCGTTCGATTAAATTGAAGGAAACAATCTCTGCGTATAACTGGCTCGTTCTTTTTCTCTCTCTCTCTCTCTTTTTCTTTCTCTCTCTCTCTCTCTCTCTCTCTCCCTCTCACTCTTTCTCGCTCACTCGCGTTTTAATCTCCCTCTCTCTCATTCAATTATCTAATCTCGGCGATGTCTCACTTCATAAATTATTTAAAAACAATATTTTACACACTATAATGTATGTATAATATATAGAGGTCACCTAATTCGAATAAAATTTGTCAAACAGCATCGAAAAATTGCGCTAACGGGTCCGGGAAACATGATAACAGCGACCCAGTGCCGCGCGAGCATAATATAATATTATAATCGTCATACTTATCTTCACACCAGGGGCTTGTACGAGGCATCGCTTATAAAAAAGAAGTCCACCTCTCTTTCTTTTTTTATATCATCTATATAAAATTAAAAAACAACGTAATATCATTTATATTACTTCGTCGTTATTAATAATAAAAGCTTTGTACAAAATTTAATTTACAATTAAAAACTTTTGGTTACATAATTTTCTAGAGATTCTGATTTTTAATTCAGCTATCTATCGATAGAGAGGCAATGAAAATCATTTTCTTATTATGCACTCTCCTTTGCATCTCTCTCTCTCTCGCTCGTTCGCTCTCTCTCTCTCTCTCTCTCTCTCTCTCTCTCTCTCTCTCTCTCTCTCTCTCTCTCTTCTTTTGTTCTCTCATACATTCTTCTGCCATCCGTCATTCTTCTCTTTCTCGCTCTCAATCTCTCTTTCTCTTTCATTCATATGTACTCCCTTTCTCTCTTACCATTCTTCCCTATCCTATCCCTTTTTCTTCCACACAGCGTCTTTCATTGCTCACAATCATTTGCGCAACATACTCGCTTCTCTCTATCATACCGCTAAGTTTCACATATGCGCTCATAATGCTGCTTTCACTGACAATGGTCGTATTACGGACACGCATCTCGTTTCCTTACTTGATATTCATAAACACAAAGTACAATCTATATTTCGCCTGTTTATAATAGAAAAATGGTAAAGAGAGTCGCTGTGTGCTGATCGTTCGTCGGATATTTTGTATTATTTTTTTTTCTTTTTTTTTTCAACCATTGCATTCATATTACCGTGTGTGTGTGTGTCGTATTTTAATTATTATTCCGAGTAAAAAAGGCTCGGCTTACTTTTTACACGTGAGGAATCATCGACGGCTGCTGGTCGAGGGATCGTACGTACTCTGTACCTAGACAATCTCTCTAAGTCACTAACGTATTTAGGTAAAGGGCATAGGAAATCAGTTGCTCTCGTAAAGCCCCGAGTGACGATACGATAAGGAGGAGTGCGTGAGAGAGGTGCACATACTGCACTACAAAGGGAGAGGGTGTGGGTCAGACGAGAGCTGCCGCTGTATGATAAAGTTGCATGAGCGCCTGTATGTGCACCGGTAAGCAGGACAGCCGATCCTTAGTATTCGCGTCCATCGCGAGCCACGACAGTGCATTGTACCCTTCCAATACGTACCTATGAAAATACGCGTCACTTGTTATCGCTAATATGTCATCGACAACTTGCAGAGAAGCTCGAGCCTCGCTCGATACGGAATCACACGACGGAATCATACGAACCTAAGCACATCAGTGGTATACTGTGAGTCCAACGGATGAGCTGTGGGTGCGCTTTGTTGCTGAAGTAAATCGTCGCTGTTCTGCTGTATCGCGGGACTGTGCAGATGTAATGCGTTCTTCAGGAAAACCGGACAGACGTTCTCGAGATGTGGACAGGCTGCCCAAAACCACGGTGGCATACGCCCCGTTGGAGCAGTCGATACTAGATAACCGAGAGCGAGTGGTTGCTGCAAAAGCGTGCCGACTTCTTCCGTTTGCTCTGCTATCGCTACCTGCGAAATTCAGACGGAATTACATTCGTTAACTCGGCGGAAAATATATTTATGCGTCACATTTGAACGTAGATATTATGTATATTTTTACTCAGTACTATCGTACTGAGACGTTCTGTCTTCCTTTTTATACTTACTCTCGGAGTATTGCTGCATGGAAACGGACTACCAGGACCATCGTGATTGCCCAAGCCTGATCCGCCACCGTCCCCGCCAAGTGGTGATCCTTCGGGACGATGTGGACTTCCACTCGGGCTTTGTCCACTGCCTGCTCCTGGTTCGGGCCAAACATTGAATATATCGTTAAAATCGCCCATTCCCTCCATGCCTTCCGGCATATCGTCATTTAAAGCGGAAAATTCGAACAATTCGTCCCCCAGTACGTTAATGTGTTGCTCTTGAAACGCTGTCTGCGATGACTGGAAATCCAAAAGTACCAGTATTTAGCATCGACGTGAGGTATAATGCGCAGGTATAACGTGACTTTAATCCGTCGAGTTTAATCCGAATTTCTTACCTGAGAAGTAGCGGACGTGGGAAAAACAAGTATATGAGTACACGTAACATCCTGCGGTGTGGATAATTGGCAGTTTACGGATGCTTGACTGAATCTCTCGTCGGGAGTGAACTGGTCGGCCATTAATCTGAGAGTGGAATCCGGCTCAAGTGAGACTAAGCACGCGCTGAGTACGCACGGTGCCGCTGAGGGATACATGAGACTACATTGGCCGCATATCTCTTTTAGATGCTTGGACGCTTTCAGGAGTGCTTTTCTAGAAAGTAACCAACTCCATCCTTTCAATTCGCCGTGTCCGATACGCCCTACTCGGCCTACGACTAGTCTCCATGGTTGTACCTGCGGCACAAATTTGTGTGTTTTAATAAGCTCGAGAAAGAGAGAGGGAGAAAGAGAGAGAGAGAGAGAGAGAAGGACTGGTGCACGAGTTGCACACGCCAGTGTACATTAGAGACATTAAAATTGATTAAAATCTTAACTGAGTAAAATCATCAGCAAATCAATAATCGATACTAACCACTTGTCATTTATGTAATTATGAATAACTTAATCAACTAATGAATTAATTATTAATCAGTGTACAATCAATTAGAATCGACTGAAAACATCATTACATCTAATCACGATGTTCATTCTAACAACTTCAGCAGCCAAGCATAATTTCAAAACTGAGATTGACGACCAACCTGAGAGCCATGTAATGAATGACACATATATGAATGTTTTACTTACACCTTGAGACATTACACCGAGTATGAAATCCATGAGCTTTTGGAGGCCGATGCGCCTAGCCGAGGCGCGCTTTCTTCTTTTCCTATTGGGTATGTCAATGTTAATGGTGGCGGTCTCGAAAATTTCACCCCTGTCGTCAGTCGCAGTAGCTAACAGCCAAGATTGATCCTCGCTCAAGCAGTAACTCAAGTAGAGCACCGAACATTCCTCCGGCCCCGGCATGCCGAACGATTCGGGTGCTTCGCTCTTTGCACGCAACGGTGCTAACACATAGGCCGGTGCGTAGAGCCGATAAGGCGCCTTGTTCCGTTCCTGATGTATAGTTGCAAGAGTATTACTAAACGACTGAAAACGATTTTACATCGTGGGTCTTTAATCTAAACGCAAAGTTAACGCTTATTTCCTGCCACATAACGGTAGGATTCGAATTATCCGTATTTCGTGACTACTCGAAGCTAACAGCAACAATATTATTGTGGGGCCTTACGTCTTTACTCTTAAGGAAGAGATCCGCAGCGGCGGCAGTACCGAAACCGGTGAGGCTCTTCACCGTGGAATTGTGGTTCAGCAATCGACGTCCTTGCAGGAAAACATTCAGAGCCAGAGCTCTCATTTCGTCCTGAATTTTTCGCCTTTCTCTGGCACGTCCCAGTTCCATAATGCTTTCCAAGGATATCAACTAAAAGCAAATCGATGCCTCGAGAGTTAGACACGCACACGCGCGACAATCGCCGATTGTTAATCCCCCCCCTCCCCCCGCCCAAATCGTCCCGCATTACAGAAATTATTACCTGCACATTGATATTTGACCTAATATTTTCGGGCATGCTATTGATCGCGGAAGAGTAAGCTCTGAGTAGAGCCACGATGGCGAGTCGCCGTCGATCGGGATCCTCGGTGCCACCCAACGAGAACGGATCGACGAGATAGACTACGATGGCCGGTGGCTCGATCTCCTCCTCGTCCGGTCCTGCGGTCGTAGTGACGGGCGTGGTGGTTGTCGTTTGCGAGGTCGGTGTCGTATTACCGGCGTTGGTGTTGGTTTGATTCGTCGCGGTGTTCGAGGAGGGAGTCTCGCTTCTCGGATTCTCTCCTTCTACAGGAGACGAGAAGAAGCGAGGAATTGTATTCAACGCTGCGCGTACACCTGCACGGGGGTGGTACTGTGTTGTGGACACGTCGAAATACGTACCGACAGATTCGGGCTTGGTCGTTAATACATCAGGAGTAGCCGGCATCGTGTCGGGAACGGGGATGGTGGACTGTTGTTGTTGCTGTTTACTGTTGGCCGGCTGCGAGTCACTCGGATCTAACAGACTGCGATCTTGTATGATTTGAGTAAGATATGGAGCTAATCGATTGTTGCACACTTGGGCGTACAGCCTCAGCAACTCGCCTATATGATTCTCCCCCAGAAGCTTGAACCAGTCGTCTATCGGTAACTTGGTTAGCTTCTGCACGGTCGACTTGCCGACACGCAGGATCCCATCGCGAAGAGTTTTCGAGATTGGCGTGTGTCTTCCTAATCGACATATCTGCGACGAATCGAGAATAAATTTTTACATCTCAATATTTCTACCAGATAGACTCGAGAGTTTTAAACGTAACGAAACGCACGGCAACATATCGCGAAGCTATGTATACAATAAGATTGTTCTCCTTTCAGGAAACTATATGACTTGAACAATCGCTTCACTAAAGTAAGTTCACTGAAAGAAAGTCTGTCACTTACCTCGTATGTAGTAGACAGCTCTCGGAAGAACGATTTAACTTTGTTGACGACACAATCGCTGTCCGGAGCAACCACCACGTATGCGACATCTCGAGGTCCGGCGTACGGCTCCAGCAACAACTTCTCCCAATAACTAAGAGCATACGGCGACAAGGACAACCAGTCTCGATCGTAGCCGACGACCAGAGCGGGAATAGGTTGCGGCTCGCATCGATCGTCAGTGCCGCGACCAGCCAGACGATGAAACTGCCGCCACGTGAGCGGACCGGCAACGGTGTACGGTGCCTCCCACATACGCGTGGTGCATTTCTTCTGTACGGCGTCTTGGAGCAGCGGCTGCAACGATCTCATCATACGCACGATGTCACCGCTGCACTGCGGTCCCCTCGCTCGCAGAAACACCCATCGGTGCACACCGTTGACGCGATTGGTTCTTTCGTTGTGCGTGCCGTCGATTTTGGCCTGGTCGAGCGCCGCGAGGGACACCTCGTTGCCATCGTTGAATTCCAAGGTGTTGACCGTCGGCGTTAACGTAGGGTAACTCTTCGCCGTGGCGCATATCCTGGCTGCTCTGTACAGACTGCTGGCCGAGCTCTGGACGATCAGGCATTGTTCCCGCAGCAGTTCAAGCACGTTCGGCGGTATCGTGTCGAGGCCATCCGGCGGTTTGCCACCGGGACACGCAACCGCAGCGAGCGAACCTTTCTTCTTCTCCGCGGGATCCTCAGCGATACCCGTGATCTCCATTTCGTCCTCGTAGAACAGACCCGCCCTGTGTGCTAGTCGACGATTCACTACTGCGCTGAAGCCGCAACTGCACCTGATCTGATCGTCATCCTGGAACAGCGCAGTACCCATCCACGAGTTGCTGAGATAAACCCCCGCGTCGGCGCCCTTGATATTTCCCACGACTTTCGGTCCGGCGTTGCACACGCATAAACTGCCGCTGTCGAAGTTGTGATCGCGGAAGATATTTAGCGCTGTGTCGCCCAGGAGGATGTTCACTACGAGGGAATTCGATTCTGGTGCGCGAGTGGGCCCCGGTGTGTCCGCTTCGATGCTGTTTAGGTTCTTATTGAGATACGAAGAGGTGGTGGAAGTAGCCGGACTCGGTTGGTCGTACGGGGGCGGGGGTGGTCTTCCGGGAAGAGCGGCCGCGCGATAAGGTGCGCTCAAAGGCGCCGGACTCGGCGGACAAGGATGCTGCTGCTGCTGCGGTTGCTGCTGCTGCGGTTGCTGTTGTGACGGTTGTTGTTGCTGCTGCTGCTGCTGCTGCTGCTGCTGTTGTTGCTGCTGCTGCTGTTGCTGTTGCTGCTGCTGTTGCTGTTGCACGGATCCGGGCCTGGTCGGTGGAAGAGGTTTCTCCGCGTTGGTGGAAGCAGGATTGCACTGCCAGGAAGGTCTGTACACGCAGTGCGATGGCAGTGTGATGGATGGCAGGGATTGGCTAGGCAGATTTGTGAGGGGTGCATATTTGGAAGAACCGACCATCTTGCAGATGGATGTCGGTTTGAACACGTACGACCAATCGTCGATTGGCTCCTCTTGGGGAGAGCCCATATTGGGATAGATATCGGGTAAATGCCTGAGCGGTCGTGCGGGCATGACAAGCTCAGTCTGGTCCATGAGAGGGTCGTTCAGCTGACAGGGAGAAGCTACCGGATTGTGCTCGAGAGACGGCGGAGTGGGAAACATTTTGGAGAGTTCTTCCGGTCGTAGAACTGTAACTCCCCGATTGTTGTTTTTGTTGGTGCCGTCTATTCTCGTCTCCTCGTGCAATCCACCGGACTTATTGGAGCCTGGTGGCGTTTGTATTTGCAACTGATTCAAATTCTGCAAGGATAAACGCGCCTTGTCTTTACCGCTAACGCCTTCCAAACGCATGGAGATTTTATTTTCCTCTCAGAGAGAAGAGAAGGAGGGAGCGGGAGAAAGAGGGAAAGAGAAAGAAAGCGAATCGACTTACCGTTTCATCGCTGGAAGTATCGGGATCGGAGTTGTCGAATATTTGATCTAGATCTTTGTAAGATGGTTGAAGACCCTCACTGGTGAACAAAGATCCCGGCTTGGATGGATCATCCCTCTGCCGCCTGAGCCCATCGACGTTCGTGCCGTTCTCTTCGCCCGTCGCGTCGAACTCGTAGGGGTCCGTTCTTCTTCCGAGACACTCTCCCTGAAATTGCGAAACGCAATGTTACACACGTAATTGGTCGCGTCTCTCGTCGCATGTTTCTTACGAATGAAGCTCGATCTCAACGATCTCTACTAACCACCGCGACCGGTTCCTGTGTGATCTCCAGCTTGGGTGCTTGAGGTTGGTGCGTTTGCAAATTCATCGGTGGGTACAAAGAGTTGCTCCGCACGTCGATCGGTTCCATGTCGGCGGACTTGAAACGCTTCACGGGATGATTCAGCCACGCCTCCTGAGTCGAGTAATCGTACAGAATGGATAGGGGGCGGTCATCTTCCAGAAGTGCACCCTCGTAATCCTTGGACATCAAGGTCGGTCGCTTCAGTATCGGTCCAGGAGCAGGACTGTGCACCTGGTTGTTGCACGCGGAAGAAATGGACTTGGGCCCTTGCGACGGGGTCAAAGGCGGGGCAGTGTTCGTGTGACTGGGTGGTGGCTGTGGACTAAGGGTCGGCATCGTGGGCTCTGCTGGCGGCACCGATGCCGGCTCAGAGTGCGGTGTTGGAAGAGGCGACGGTGCCGGGGAACCTGGCGAGCCGACTGACGGAACTGGTAGACAATCGCCTCCCGTTGGTGGACCGCGCGAGTACGAGGGAGGGCCGCCCGGTGGTGTACTAGGTGCTTCTGTTCTACTTAGTACAGACCTGTTCGTTTAAGTGAAACAGATTACACGTGGACCTCATAACATACTGTCGTTGTTAGTCGTGACGAAATGCAATTATGTGTGCCGCACCGGATGCCGGACGAATGAGAGAAAGCGCTAAGCGATCTGTTCCTGATGGACACTGCGAGCGTGTCTTCATGATCTCGAATGCCCGGTACAAATTACGTGCGTTTCTAGGAAATTTTTACATATATAACGTTGTTGATGTGTATTCCTGAATTGACGATATTGTTGCGCAAAAAAACAAATTATCGAAAGAGACAGTAAATCGTACAGAAGAGCGCGTTTGCTGAAATTTAAAACACGCATGAATATGAACAATGAGAGCTTGTAGATATGAGTCAGAAACGAAAACTCGTAAGAGCGAAGGAAATGTTAAAAAGTACTTTTGGACAATATATATATATATATATCTCACATGCAAAGCTGTGCAATATTTGCTTAGCTACACGTACATGATACAAACGGTAAATAGGTAATTAAATGATAGAAAGATATACGCTGCAACGAAATAGTGCTACCAGTCATATGTAAAGCTCAGATACCAATCTGCTACTAATATTCATGCAAATGAAAATCGTTTTTCCGTTTGACAAATCACATGTGAAAGTACGTTAATTAAGTCTCATTCTTTTTTGTTTGCTTTGTTTTTCTTCTTCGCAGTTTCTCAATCTGTTTTTACGGAAATAATTGTCCTAAGGAAATACTGTCGATATTTTTGCTAAACTACCGAGCGCTCTCTAAAATACATGTATATATATAATCGTAATGTACACCACACTCAATGAGATGTTGTGCGTGTCGTCTGTACTTACTACATTGCATTAGTACACGCGATTGGCAAGTCCGTATGCAAAGTATAATTTACTAGACATTCAAATATCAGCACAGACCCGCCGAAAAAAATGTAAATACTTGAAGAGTCGAGACTGGCGCACAATTCCGCCAAGTGTCTCGAATGTATGAAGAGAGTATTAGTTTTCCTGTCTCCGGCCTCTCTTCACGCGCGCGACTCGATTTCATGGTTACTAAAAGACACATGCTTTTTTCTTTTACCTTTGACCGAAACAGTGAAATGAAATCCGATTAATAGCGTTATCGTGCATCGGGTCGAGTTATCTGGGCAAATTATTAATGACGGAAAGTTGCCGGAGAAGCGATGGTTTCGCAGGTGAAGTTATGCGCGGGGGTGGAGGGGTCGTTATGATCATGTAAAAAAAACTGGCGTTATTGCGGTGACTGATTAAGAGAAATGACGAAGATTAATTTCTCCTGTGTATCGGGGCAGAGATTACCCACCTGGGGGCATTAGCAGGGACAGAGGGACAAGTGTCCCACTGAGTGGTAGAGCGTCGGTGAAACGGCACAACCCTCCGTCCACCTTTATCTACCCTCTCCCTCTGAACCTGAGAGGAGGCCAGGCTCTTCCAACCCCCGGGGGTCGTATACCTGCAACCGACGTACTTAACATCTCGTTTCTTTGCACGCATCTTCTCTGTGGCTTCGCCTTGCAGAGTCCTGAAGCAGCAACCGCTTACGCGTGAATTAAGCTCACAAAATTGGACTAAATAATGTTAGAAAACTTTTATATATCGGATTACGGGAAAATCTACGAAATTATACACGATTGAAAGAATTTCTGTCTCTCAGCCGAAAAATACTTCAGGGCCCTCGAATTTAATCGATATTACACCGATATATCTCAGTGTTACTCGGTCCTAAACAGTACGTTTTCTTACAGAAGCTCAAATGCAATGCAATATGGATGTAAAAGTGTTTGAAGTTGCGGTCACCCTAAAATCACAAATAAGAGACGTAGCAACTTTACAGACCCAAAAAATAACTCTATAATAATAAATGCCATTAACAAGCCGACTACTGAGAATAATTGCATTTGAGCCATCTTCAGACTATATATATTCACATGCACACATTACAATAGCCATCACACTACTACCTGCTTTGTAACACTTTAAAACTGTCTACATTCTATGTATTCTGTGCCATGTATCATGCAAACAAATCAATACGATGGCAAGTATTACTATTCCGACGTTATTAAATCGACAAGGTCTATAGCAAAAATTAAATGTTTACTATTGTACACAACACGCTACTTGACAACACATCACGAGAAAATTGTAATCGATTTGGATCTTGGGACCATTGTTGGGATCGTGTGTCAAGTGACGGAAACCAACCACTTTACCACCTTCAACAGTATATAGTAAACAATTAATTTTCACGCTTTATATAATATTGAAATCTAAGGTACGACAGTATATCACGCACGATGCAACGAGATCAGAGTAAAAGAGTCGCAGACTCCTCGGCGTACTACTCACTTCGAACAGGTACAGGAAGACTTTTGCGTCGGTTCGACAAACGTCCAGGTTCCAGGTTCTGTGGAAGATTCTGTTTTGGAAGCAGATATCGGCGAACTCAAAGTGCATTCTGCCCATACGCGTTCTGGTAATTCGGTAGCTGCCCTTAGTTCCTGTTGCGTCAGGAGGGGTCGTTCGCAGGTGATGGGGCTACTCGGCGGCGAGAGAGGAATTTCGGGTGGCGTATCATCCATATCCGTAACTAAGACGTAACAAGAAGGATAACGCATGCGCACGCCACCGACGAGGACCTCCACGAGAGGTGGAAGTCCTGCTTCCGTGTTGCTGCTGTTTATCGGATAAAAATGTTTCCATTCTTCGAGAAGTTGACCGTCCACACGGCTCACCTGACCCGTTAACGTGCCCGCTAATCCGTAAGGGGCTAGAATCACTGGAAGAGGAGAAGAGAAACGTTGACGTACATAATGTGACTCGGCAATTGGTTTAATCGTTACCGGGGTTTCTCCCGGTAGCGAACAATCACTCACCCTTAACACCAGATTGGGAGGTTTGGGTACGTTGTAGACACGTCCTTGTGAGATGTCGTACAGCAGGATGCTGCCTGACGTCCACGCTCGCACACACAGTACTTTCTCCGTGAACGAAGAATGCAAACGAGAACGACAAGTGACTGCTGCAAGAGTAATCAGTGCGACAAATTACAACGTCGGCCAATTTTTCTCCAAATCGATTTTCATTTATTCTTATTTTTCCACGATGTTCAGTCCATTGTTTCTTGCAGTGCAAGATACAAGGAGGAGACAACATACGGGGGCAATATACGTTTCCTACTTTCTAAAATATGGACGAACGTACCTGCTGCAACGGTGTTTCTCGAAGCCATCGTAAGGTTGCACAAACCACTTTCCTAAGCGAACAAAGTCACGGGATAGCAAACAGCGTTCGATCAAGTTATGCAGAGCCTTGAAAAGGAGTGATCGGCACTCGTACGACAATCCGCTTTCCCAAGAACCCTGCTCGCTTTCTGTAACGATAGTAAATAATGAAATCGTAGAGGCAGTGGACGGCGACGTAGCTGTAAAATAACTCTCCTTATGTATGTACTAAACACGGTACACTCGTATAATCCATACGAACGAATCGCGAAGAACTAGAGAATACTCCACATAAATCGATCGATTTCTAAAAATATGCAGAAATAACGGATACACACTCGCTGCCGTTCTAATTAAGTGGGAACAAGTAAAAAAAACGTTTTTCATTTCCTCTCGAGACGAGAAGAAAGCGCGCATAATATTAATGATTATGATAATATCCATACACATGTGGATATTACGATGTGGATTCATTTGATCATCGTGATCATCGTTACACGATAAAGCGTGAACAAAATCCCGCTTTTAAGTATCTGTTGGCAACACAGTTCGCAACTGTGGCAGAATTTACTGTGAAAGTAATGCGATTCGCGTACAAAATCGCAGCGAGTCACGCCGACGGTGAGCGTTTCGCGCAAGGCAGGCAGAGGAGAAGTTGACCGAGAAAACTGAAAAGTTCTAGAATCCTGAGTCGCGCTCGGGCCAGCTTTCCCCTGATTTTGTTCTCACGTGAACGCTTCGAAACACGAAGAAAGGAACGCGCGCGAGTCCGTCCGCTGAGAGAGCACGAGCGCGCGACGTACACAGTTTTAGTTGCGCGTTCAAATGGCGAATTTTATCAAGAATACACAACATGCAGGCGTTCCCTCCGTAAACTGTAATTAGCAATAAAAGTAGCATCCGACAGCGGAGTAGACAGCTGTTCGCAACGTTAAAACACCAAAGACCCGCGTTGCGCGCAGCGGCTTTTACAAATACACGCATCACGGAAACGCTCCTCTACGCGGCACACCGGCGTTGAGAGTCACTGGGTAGGAGAGAACACGTGTTCTGTCGATCGATATGACCGGAGCCTGAGGGAGTTGCATCTCTCATGGACCACTAGCCGCGGTCTCATTGCAGCCTGTGCATCACCCAAAATCCGAATCCGTTCATCGAGAAGCTTCCACCAAACCAAACGACAGTCATTTCGATGATAAAATATTTTCCGCTTTGTGAAAGCGGAACGCGCTCTACCGTAGCGCTACGTTCGCAATATTTATCTGTTTGAATATTAATTACGTCCTGCATATCGACAATCTGCTAAAAAAGCGACTGCAGTGCTACTATGTATACATATTTACCGATTCCATTACCGCCTACAGAATACCGACAATATATATCGCCTCCCCTCGCGAGAAAGAAAATTAGTATCCCGCCCACAACGGAGAGAAGTGCGTTCAACAAACGAATGTGTTTTACCAGCCCGCGCGTTTGACGGCTCGTCATTTCTTATTTCGCGATGACGACTGTCAAAACTGTATCGTCAAGAGAATCCGCCCTCCATCGGTCAGCGGTGTGGCGTGATGTTTTAGTCTTAACGGTTCACCGGCCGGCCGGTTGGTTCCGCAATTGGTGCACTCCGCGGCGGCGGCGGCGGCGGCGGCGGCGGCGGTGGTGGCGGCGGCGGCGGCGGCGGTGGTGGCGGCGGCGGCGGCGGCGGCGCGCGATGCACAACAGTAGATCTATACGTTGCGCACTGCAACGAGTTGCAGACAAGTGCATGGTTCAGCGACCCCGGTGTCGGAGAAACACGGGGCCCGGTCCGGCTCGACGGCGGTCCGTTGCACGACGTTATACCGCGCGCGCGCGCTGCGCTCGTGCGCAGCGCACACCTTTCGAACAAAAGCACGAGGAAGCGGCCGTCGGTTACCGTGACGTGATTCGCTCCGAGCACGGCGATGTCGCGAAAATTCACCGGCCGAATCGCCAAGACGATCGCCGGTGACACGACAGCGGCTGCGGACGCTTTTTATGGAAACGCGGCAGATCGTTTCGATGACCCGATCCGAAGCCGCGAAGACGACACGTAGCCGAGTGATAATACTATATATGATTCACGGGCTACCGCGCGCTCATACACACAAACTGCTCTCTTATCGCGGCTATCTAAAGACGCACGAGTTTCACTTTTAATCGTATTCCTCTTTCCTACGTCCCGATGCCTCTGCTCTTTCTGTCCGGTAATATCGTAATAAACCTAGGTGAAGGAAGATGTGTATGTAAATATGTACGTGGAGGGTCTCGAGATGCTCAACAGAGATATATTTGCTCGTAGCACAGCTGAGGTTTTGCCAGCCGAGCGTTTGCAAATCCGTTGACGCAACGAACGTAGGCCCTTCGTGTCTCTTACGTGTCGAAACTTCCTCTTGGAAAGTACGTAATAAAAGTTAGCTTAGTCACGGTCTCCTTGCTGGCGCTACAACGGCGTATAAACATCGCGTAATTGCCGCTTCCAGTCCTACGTTGCGCTGTACGGTACCGTATCGCGACTATAATCTCTATGAATCGGAACTATCAGTTTCCGCTACTCACCGACGAAATACCATACGATTATCCTCGAGCGGACACTTTCTCAATCGTTTTACCCGGCCTGTTTCCACGACATATCGACCTGATAGATTCCTATCAGGATACTCTATCTGTATACCTTGATAGAAAACGGCTAGAGTGTCAGTTTCTATGTCAGCATTCAGTAACGGAAGAAGCTTCAGGGAGATCTAAAATAATTCTCGAGATCTAAAAGTTCCTCGGAGATCAAGCGTTCGCTCTTCTCAATTTCACTCTTTAGCTTGTTGGAATATCAACCAATGAAGCGGAAGAGACGGACACTCGGCACTCTTTCTCTTTCAAGGTACAAGCTCGTGACGTTCGTGGAAATACCTCTACCTCGAATACGGCATTTCGTAAGCATCTCGAGACGTTCTAGAACAGAGACAGTTCATACGTTTGCAGGAGACTTTAAAACGCTAATCCTGGCCGGCTCGACTTCCGGGGCGAGGAGAATCTCGTGTGTGTGCGCGCGCGCGTGTGTGTTTCCGGGCGGACACATTATATACTTACCACAAGCGATGAGCTCCGGTGATACGAGACCGGAGAGATCGGGTTCCTCGCCGTACCAGAAGATCCAAAGCTCCTTGGCGGCGTTGAGGGAAAGCGGCGGTGGCGCGGGCGAGGGCGCGATGCCCAGGTCGAAGATGCCAGCCCCGGGCGCCGAAGCGGCGGCGGCGGCGGCAGCGGCAGCGACGGCCGCCGGGCCGTTGGAAGCCGGTGTGCCGGCCACACGCCGCCACACACACAGGATGTCACCAGCGAGACATCGCGAGAAACTCGACAGCACCGGATCCTCGAGAGGAGTGCCACCAAATCCGCCGGCTACCTCGCCCCAGACGAGTTTTCTCCATTTGATACCACAGAGGGATGTCTGCAAATCAATTCATCAATGATTAGCAAGTGTCGACGTAGTACACGGAGGAAACTGACAGAGGCTCAGCTTGTAATTCACACACGGATCGTTGTTAAATCGTACGTTGTAGATAAGATACGGTAGGTAAGTGTGCCGCAGCAATATGCTAAAATTATCGAAGAATGCGCGCGTAATTGTGTGCAAATATCGAAAAATTGTGTCTGCCAACTGTCGGAGGAGTAGCGAAACTGCTTAATTTGCGATAAGGTATCTGGCCTTTCAGGTCTCGCCCCGCCCCTTCTCTCTTTGTACAACGCGAAGGCTGTCGCGGAGTGTATCAATAGAGACGTATCAGCTGTAAACGCGAGCGAATAAAGAATATGTACACGTGGTCGAACAAAAGATAACATTGACCGTGACCGATCACGGTAGCTGTAGTAACGTGGCGTACGAAGACGTTAAATCGCACGGTAATAAATTATCCTTTGAGCGCGGGGCAAAACGCGCGCATTACCCAGTAAAATACACATATACAACGAAGGCGCGCGCGCGGTTCTCGGTTGGTCGTCGAGAAAGCACACACCGTCGTCGTCGCGTCGGTCCTTGACCTTACCGCGGCTCACTGTGTGTTTCTATTTGTCACGCAACGTGACAAGTCGCTAATTTATTCATACGTCTATTATCATTTACAGCCGTGTCGCGATGGCTTCAACGAGTAAACAGGCATACGAGAGCGGCCGAGCTGCTAATTGCATAATTAATTAATGCACTTTGCGAGCCGCGACTCGTTTCCGTTATTAACCAAAATACATCACGTCCGATCCGTCAATGCATCTCTCTCTCTCTCTCTCTCTCTCTCTCTCTTTTGACGACCTACATTAGAAGGTACACCTCGCTTCGCGAAATATTTAACATCCCATTGACACTAATTCACTCGACCTTAATCGACGTTTCGACGACGGAAACAGAATTCTCCTAGGGATACAATACTTCTCTCGGCGGAGATCTCCAAGTTTGCCGCTCGTCCAAGGGAGGAGTCTCGCGGGAAGGATCGGCGCAAATGTAGAGATTGCTAAGTCGCGGAAGATTACGGAAGATCAAGTTCAAGTTGCGTACGCGTCGAATGGACGAACGATGCGATAATGCAAAATAGAAACGTCTACGTACTCCGATCAGTAAGTACCGTTTCATCTCTCCTTACATGTATCTCAATGTATCTGTAGGTCCAACGAGTAACCGAGAGACGCACATAGTCGTTTCCATTACAATTCCAGACAATTTCCATGTTCACCGCCGCGCTCCCTGTCAGGTTATGTTAAGATCGCGATCTTTCAGCGCCGAATATCATTCACGCATGCAGCATCATCGCTGGGATATATCGCGCGAGATCTTGTCGATCCGTATCTATCGTCACATCGGCGCTCATGGAAAATACCTTATCTCCGTTAACGAGAGTCCATTCACCCCGATTCGATATCTTCATCGCACCTGATTCGCGCGCTTTCCGGCCGCCGCTCCGCCGCGCCGCGTCGTTATCCCTCCGCGCGATTAGTCGATGTCTCGTTCCGCGGCGACCAACGGCGAGTCATCGACGCGCGTCGATCGTACGCGGAACGCGTGCGCGGCGCACTTCACGCCGCTCGCTTCGACATCGGTGTCTCTGGCGCGGGGCTAAGTGAGTGTGTGTGTGTGTGTGTGTGTGTGTGTGTGTGTGTATGCATGCTTGCGCGTGTACGCGAACGTAAACTCCGATTGACAGCAAACAAGCGGCGCAAATACGCGCGACGCTTGTTGAAGAGAGATTCCACGCGGGAGTAAGTGCGACCGAGTGCACCTATTACACTCGTCGTTATCGCCTGTGCACAAGATACACCCGACGTTTTATATAATTTTTTAAACTTGCGACGGTAAGACGAGATACGGTGGACACGAACGAGCGCACATAAGTGGGCCGCCGAGTAGAATTTCAAATTATTTGATTAAATGTATTTCTCCCTTTTAGCTGTATCAGATTGCATTTTTATGTCCCTTTTCACCAATACCGATAAGAATCTTAATCCAGATTAAGGTATTTATCTAAATAGAGATTAAGCTGAGGTTTGATCGACGTTGACGAAGACGGAAGTTGGAGTAAAATAACTGTCCAACTTAGCGTTGAGAAGAGAAGGAGGAAGGTTGCGCAGCATCAGTTTAGCTAGTAAAAAAAAGAAACAAACCCGATATCTCTCTCTCTCTCTCTCTCTCTCTCTCTCTCTCTCTCTCTGCCGTTTTCCAAGTCGGATAAAAAATGGCGTATCACCTGAATGCACAAGATACAAAGACATAAATGCGACATGAGGCATGACAAGTGCCTCCTCTTTTACGGTAACTGCACTTATCGGCGAATGATGGTGGATATCGCGTGACGCCAGCGCGATGCATTCAGGAACTCCGAGCGCTCTGAAGGGAGCCGTAAAACGCAGGCACGCGCGCGCGCACGTAGTCACCGAGTGGGCGCGCGTCTGTCGTCCAATCGGGACCGGGCGTCTCCTTACGTCAGAGAGCCAGCTGACATAATCAGAACGATTCAAATATGTGTGTACAACCACCGCGCAGGTAATAAGATCGCGGCGCTTACGCGGACCGCGGGGCGAGCGCTGCGTCGAGAGAATTCGAGGTTAACTGCGACACCCAACACGCGCGGGCGCGAAGTATCTGGCGATGCTCTACTCTCGCACGAGTGTTTATCCGCGAGGTACGCGCGATAATTATACTCCGCGAAGATACGTCTATTTCAAGATGTAACCGTATGACCTTTTTCTCTCTCTCTCTCTCTCTCTCTCTCGCGATACGCGCGTCGCGAAGTAATCGAGAAACAAGAACGCGAATCGGTAATTCGAATATCCTCCTCCTCTCCTCCTCGGAGAGAGGCGAGTGTGACGTGTTCGGTAATAATGCGTAGGTTGACTCATTTCGCAGAAGAAACGGAGGAGGAAGTGCACATCGCGGTGCGCGTCCGCGCTAATCCGGTCTCTCGTTATATTCCCGCATGGAACGGAGCGGCGGATGATGCTAAATTTCGTCGAAACCCCACGACCGATCGATACGAATTTCAAACGAAGATCGGGGGCATCGCCTTCGGAGAGAGATGGTGGCGCCTGTCGGTGACCAAGCCAGGACTCATCGCCGAGATTCCGTCAGCGGGAGAGAGGGCAAGGGGATTATTCTTCGTAGTATACCTTACACATTCTCCGGTCCCATTCACACGAACTGCGATGTGTACAAATGGTATCGTTATCGTGGCGATACCGCGCTGTCATGTCGCGGCGCGCGGTCACGAGATTCGAGCGACGAATTTTCCAGATTCAACGCCGCTCAGAGAGACGCCCGGCCGGATTCGATCCGTGCGCGATCGGTCGCGAGGAGGCAGGAATCCCGGCGATTCGACGCGGCGGCGGCGGCGGTTGGCCATCGTCATTCCCTCGTGCTCGGCGCGAGAGAGCGTCTCCTCTTTCTCGAGAGTGCGTGGTACGCGGAGTCTCGTGGAGGCGTAACGATCGGTCGATACGCTCCGCGCCTTCCGCGCGCGCGGAGAGGACGACGAGCATCGCGCGCGTCGGAAGGTAGGGACGCGCGCGCTGGCGCCTACGTCGGTACGGTACAGTACGGTACGATGCGGTGTGTATGTGTATGTGTGTGTGTGTGTGTGTGTGTGTACACCGCCACGGCGGCGAGACAAAATATTCGCGCGCCGGCCGACCGACCGACCGGCGAGAGCGAGAGAAAGATAGAGATAGAGGACGAAGGCGCCCGCCGTAACGCTACGGGGCTGTCAAGCCCGCTGATCAATACAAGCAAGGCGACGTGCAAGGCCGCCCGCGTGGGCTCGCGCGTTCGACTCGACTCGACTCGGGGAACCCCCATATCCCCCTCGAACCATCCGTCCACGCGCGCCACACTCCGTTTCTCTCTCTCTCTCTCTCTCCCCGTTGCTCCACCGCTCTACCTTCGCACAGCTTGTCTCCTCCTCCTTCCCCTACTCCTCCTCTTCTCCGCTATACTGCTCCTTTTTCTCGCGCGTTCACGGGAAGATCCGGCCGATGGATCTGTCGCGCGAGATTCGCATTCTAGACGACTATTGCGGTGGATTTAACAGGGAGGGGGCAGGGAGCAGGGGGGATTTGAGGATCTCGAGGAACCTGTATAAACGGATGCGCGAAAAATACGGAGGATCCCCGCGCGGACAATTTTCTTCCCACGTATCGCGCGGATGATAGCTGACGGAGATAAACAAGTATTCGTCACTCTGCGAAGCTGTTTCGCGCGAGAGGAGGACCTCGGAGAGCCGGTACAATCCGATGTAATCGCGGCAGCGTTTCTCGAGACCGGGCGCGCAGTTAACGCGCGACGTATCGCTACGGCCGAAAAGCGCTTACGTAAAATTGTCTATGAGAGCCCGGCTAATTACCGGCGCGGAAGATAGCAGCAGCGCGAGCGCCGAGCGCCGCGAGGATGATGATCGCGCGGTAATTTATTCGCGCTGCGAAACCGCAATTCCGCTCGAGCGGGGGAATTAGCAGGTAGTATCATTATCGGCGATGATAAAGCACGAACGCGACCAAGTCGCACGGAACGGCAATACCAGTCGCGATTAAAATATCAACGCGACATATCAACACGACGCGCGCGCGAGCGAGCGAGAGAGAGAGAGAGAGAGAGAGAGAGAGAGAGAGAGATAGAAAGAGAGAGAGAGAGAGAGGGAGACGCGGGACTATCCCGTATTCTATTTTTATTGCGACGCAACCGTATTTACGGTACTCGCGCTCGTGGAGAGAGCATTCCCGCCGCCTCTATAGGTTCCCATTTCTGTTACTGCCCTCCTTACGCCGTCGCCGTTAAAGCCGCGCAAACGTTACACACGTTACGTGCGTGTGCGTAACGAAGTAGGCAGAATTCTCTTCGCGAACGAGCGAACGAGCGAGCGAGCGAGCGGCTCGCTCGAAAGTAGATTCGCGGATCCTCGCTGGCCTAGCCGCCTTGACTAGAACCTGCCTGCCTGCCTGCTGTGCTACTCACGAGACTAGAGACGGTATATAGATTCCTGCTGCAACCTGGCGCGTTCCTATACAGGGTGTCCCGCAACTGTCGGCGACTCCTTTCACCCGAGAGATCTCCTCGGGATCCGGGACTTTCCCCGAGCGGAGGAAAAACTCCACCTCGGCTCCTCGAGGGAAGCGCGAAACCACCAGCGAGGGAATTTTTTCTTTACCATCGCTCACCCCCTCCTCCCGCCCCCGTGAAATTTCAATCGTCGAATATTCCTGCGCCGGTGAAACTCGCGCCATGATACGCGACGGCTATACACCGCGGGACGCCCCGTGTGTCGGCGTGGGACGCACGTCGATAAAAGAAGGACGCATTAACATTGAAAATGCGTTGGGCGTTACCTGCGTGCGTGCGTGCGTGCGTGCATGCGTGCGCGCGCGTAGAGAGGTGCGCGTTTGTGTGTTGTGCATCGCCGCGACGGCGGCGGCAGCGGTCGCAACGGCGATCCAGAATCGATCCGCTTCGAAATTTAACGGACGCGAGTTTTCGCGCGCGCGCGCGCGCGAGAGAGAGAGAGAGAGAGAGAGAGCTCTTTCCAAACAGTGGCACGAGCGTGCTCGTATGCGTGCGCGCAAACGTACGTATATCGGGGGCTTGTTTCGCCACGGCTAACTTTTTCCTTTTGTGTGTGTGTGTGTATCTTTTTTCTATCGCACCGTTTGATGCACGAAGCGCTTTGTAACGCAACTCGACTATTCTCCACGTGAGAGAAGCGACAGAGAGCGGTAGGAAGAGGGAGACTCCCGGCGAGGAAATTGAGAACGAGTGCTTTTTCCCTCTTGGAGGAGGATTCACCAAGACAGAAAGATATTTCGAAGAACGTCGTTACAGCGTATCCTGAGGATCTCCTCCCTCGCCCCCTTCCTACATACTCCGTCGCTTTTAAAGTATCGATCTACGAAACAATTACAGATGATTAGCCGTACGAGTTTGCGGAAGGACGACGCGGCCGCTCGCGGCCGCGATACACAACTGCGACGACGACATCCCGAAGTATAATGACGCGATTATTAGGAGCGGCGGAGCGTGACGATTATGTCGATACTTGACGGTACAAACAAACCGGTCGCTAACTAATAGGAGATCAAGCCGGAGTCGGCGAACTTCGTAGCGAGAGGTTAAATAGCCGATCATCTCCTCCTCCACCTCACCGGGAGAGAAAGCAGATCGTCGATGCCGTAACAACGAGCCTCGTTATACCGCCGTTGTTGTTCGACACAATGCTCGCGGAGATCTTTTACGTTTTCACGCCGTGAAACTCTGTTTCCGCCGTACTGCCGTATTCCGATTTCATCACTGAGCCTGCGACGACGACGACGACGACGACGACGACGACGACGACGACGACGAGACATCTGAGTGTCCGCGCGCGAATCTCTCGCGTTATTTGTCCTCTCTCGATGACCCACCCTGTAAATCCGCGAATTTCACCGATCCCACGCACTTTCGAGATGCACGTTCCTGTCGCGATATATTCCCGACAGAGCTGCGCTCTGCGCGCGCGCGCGCTTCGCGATAAATTCCCACTGCGCGAATGTCGAGAAATGCTTCGCTCGAAAAAATTCGTTCCGCAAAATCGCTCGTCGCGACCGGCTGCGTATCGCGTTATTTAGCGATTCTGGTTTTATTTTTCAGTCCGTGTGCGACGCATGTGAACAGCCCCGGCAGGAACAGACCGGCAGGAGGCGACCGACGAAATGCACCTTGATGTGATCCCACCGGCAACCGCAACACACTTCTCGCGAAGGAGAGACGCGCGTATCCCGCCGCGGATTGCTCCGGGAAGGGGCGGACAAAGAGGCGCGAGACACCTTTTTGCCGCGTTCGATTGCCGCGAAAGAACGGGATGTGCGATTTATAGCGACGCGAGCGAGTCGCGAGCACCCGACGAGAGCGCATTCGTTCGAACGCGATGATAGGCCGCGGGGAAGCTCGAACTTCGCTATTATACGATGCACGCCATGCAAGGATTCTATATGCCAGCGCTAAAAGCACCCGTGGTATCGGGCCGATCGATTTTTCCTGAAAAATTGACGCCACTTGGAAACTGCACTCGATGATACTCGCTCGAAACGCACGCACGCACATGCGAGTGCGCACATCGATAATGTATATTCATTTAAACACTAACGGACTCGTTTACAAGCTTTTCGTGAAACCGCTAATAATTTATCGGAAAATTGTGAAAACGTTGCAGTACCGCGCGCTCCAAGCCGAAGCGCTCCGCAGCACTTTATAATTCACAATTTGCGGAACGAGTCTCGCCAAGTACGCGGCGGCGGCGGATTTCCTCAAACCGGCGAATTCCCCGCAAACTTGTAAATTCGCGTCGTTAAATGGCCTGAAAGATTAACGAAGGCGCGCAGCGCACGTGCGCGCCCGCGGCTCGATGTCGCGCGCGCGCTAACGAACTGGATCGAATTATCCACGGCACTCTCGCGTACATACATTCGAACTTGAAGTGTGTACACACGACAAAGTACGCGATGCCAAAGACACATGTACAAAGTTATTGTTCGTCGCCACTATCTCTCTTCCGAGATAGAACAGCCTGCATCTCGTTGTCCGCTTCCTAATCGGTCGCGATACCCCCGCGCTGTCTCGTTCGTTCTATTTTTAAGCCGTCAGGACCAAGGAGCAAAGAAGCAGCAAAGGATGCGCGGCGGAGGAGAGGAGTGCCGCCGACCTGACGGCACTGAAACGGGTGGTAACCTCGGGGCGCCGACCGTTGTCTCAGCAGGGGAATCGACGCGGATCGCGCGGGGGCTTTCCCCGTCATCGGCCCCTCTCGGAAATCGGCGCGGCTCAGGAAACTCTCAAATTCGCCTCTCGACAATCGCCTTTGTGCTCCTTTGTTGCGCGCACGCCACCGCGCCTCGCGATTCCGCCATCCGCGGCGCGGCCGGCCGCCGTAAATATTCCCTCGCGGAGACCGTGTTTCGACGAGAGAAAGAGAGAGAGAGAGAGAGAGAGAGAGAGAGAAAGAGAGAGAGAGAAAGAGAGAGACGTAACGGAATCGCCTTTCATCCTGCGTCCCATCCGTTCGCCTTTCGGATTCGCGTCGCGCTATACAGACTCGTCGCTCGATATTTCCCCGCTGTCGCGCGGCCTCCCCCCTTCCCCCCTCGTCATTGTCCTTAAAACGACTAATTATCGTCAACGGTGAAATTCGACCTGATTTCGTCGACGGGTCGACGAACGACGAGCGCGCAGGCACGATTGATACCGGGCGGAATTTCCTTCCGAGCGACACGAGCCGTCGTCGTCGTCGTTGTTATTGCCGCTCGCCAAGTCTAAACGCGAGAAAGTGCCGAAAATCGAAAGTCGCAGGATAATAGCGCGCGAGAACCGAGACATAAATAAGTCATAGCGAGTCTCTCTCTCTCTCTCTCTCTCTCTCACGCGCAACAGAGACGGGATCCGTTCGATCGGCGATTAATCGTTGACGTTTCAATAAGCAAACACAATGATCGAGCAGCGTGCGATCGGCGAGTCAGCGCGCGCGATCCGACGATCCACCGCAAAATATCTTGATCCAAGTGCATCGGGAACGCGCGCGAAGATGATCAGGCACTTTTAACGCACGGCAATGTCAATGGCAACGCCTCTCGCCAATAAGAGCAACAACAAAATCGCCGACACCCGATATACATACAGCTACAGTGTGCGACGCATCGGTTTTACGACGATCGTTCCTCTGCCTCTGCGAATTCTCCGCCGCGCAGGAAAGAATCGGGAAATACGGGGAAAATGAGCGACTAGACGTAACATTTTCAGGGATTCGCCAGTAGAGAGAGAGAGAGAGAGAGAGAGCCGTTTCTCTTTTGACAGTGAATCAAGTATGCCTCGGTGAGGCATAATTTCGCCTAACGAATCGCTCGGCCGTTCGCTCTGCAAATACGTAAATCTTCGTCTCGCGCGAGTGTGTACGCGTGTGTCTTTTCACGTAACAATCGCGCACAAAGGGCGCAAAGAAAACGACGCAGAAGCGAGCAAAACTCAACCGTGTTGCTCTCTCTCTCGCGCGCGCGCGTGCGAGGTTCTCCTTCTATAGTTTTAACTCGCGTCCTCGCGAGTCGGTGCAAGGCTTTCACCTAGGCTGGGCGAGATCCCTCTCCCCTTCCCGCAGCGGCCGCCCCCTCTGCCTCTCACCCTGCCCCCGCCCCGCCACTCTCTCTCTCTCTCTCTCTCTCTCTCTCTCTCTCTCTCTCTCTCTCTCTCTCTCTCTCTCCCTCTCTTTCTTCGCGGAGCACCAGTTTCAGCATAATCTAGCCGAGTGACTTCGTCGGCCGAGGAGTCCGCCGCGTGCCTGACGTACCTACGCTTGCAAACGGGGAGTCACTGGAACGCCACGACGTGGCTCTGCGTAAAGCGCAGGGGTTCTCTAAATCCGCGCCAAGGAACACGAGAGCCGCTTAAACACCGCGACGACGGGTCGTTTTTAATCGCCGAGTCGACGGAGGAGCAGCCTCTCCCGGCGACGGAAGCTCGAATCTCTCGAATAATAATGTCAGGTGGATTGGAGATAGGAGAGAGAGAGAGAGAGAGAAAATGAGAGGAAGGAAGGAAGGAAAGAAGGGAGGGAGGGAGAAAAACCGTGAAGAGAAGCTCCTATCGGAATTTCGAAAGAATCTACGCGACGCGCAGAGTTCTCCGTCTTTCTCGCTCGTGCATATGAAGGACTTCGCAATTATATAAATTAGACATGAAATCGTATACAAATGAGTCTTAAATATTAATTGACGCTAATGTCATGCGACCTGCTGATTGTAAGACGGTCGGCGGGTCAAGAGACCAGCGCGGCGTATGCTTAAATAATCACTTCCGATCGATGAGCGATTCGCTTTGTCTCTCGCGCAATGCGTGGAATGCATCCTGCGAGGTGAATATATCCAAATTTTTTCGGGCCAGGTATGCCATTCTTCTCACCGCCGCTTAATCTCGGTAACCGAGCTGCCGCCGTAGTCCGGGATGCGGTATTCGATAAAGTAGTCCGATCGATCCGCTTGATTTCCGGCGTCCCGACGAAACGTAATCGGCGACACGCCGATGCTGCGAGTTGAAGAGCAGAAGGAGAGAGAGAGAGAGAGAGAGAGAGAGAGAGAGAGAGAGAGAGAGAGAGAGAAGTAATAGTAGCGGCAGCAGCAGTAGCAGCAGCAGTAGTAATAGAAGAAGAAGAAGAAGAAGACGGATGAGCCCACTTTTGCGTGTATGCAACCTCACCCATGAAATTACACCTTTCAACTCTACCTTGTATTATTACAAAAAAAGCGACCACAGCTATGTCAAGGATATCGATTCGCTGACGGACGACGCGGCTCGACGAGGAGAAGAAACCCGGCCCCGGTTAATCACCCGGCGGAGCACTTCGTTAAGCGGCCGCGTTTTCATTTTTGTCCCGATGACGCGCCGAGTCGAATTCCACCGTGACACGCCTGGATGTTCCTCGTGCAGTCCGCGTGCAGTCGCGACGACGTTAATTTACTTTCCGATCCGAGATTCTCCGCGGAGACGAGAGAGCGCATTAGCGGCCCGCTAATCGACCTTGTCGCATTATTCGCGCCGCGAACCGCCCGATTAATTTCATTCGGCCGATCGACTCGGCGAAGCCCCGAGCCTCTCGCCGTCCAAATTGAGCGTCACTGCGTAAAAGCATTTATTCTTACGTGCCAACGCTCTCGTTGAGCTTTACCGTGAATATACGCGAGATCGCGAGGTAAAAAGCGACAGCCAGAAATCGCTGCGGCGCTTTTTGCCGCGCGTGATCTCGCGAGCGAGCGATTTCTTCGCAACGCGTCTCTGTCGAAAGAGAGAGAGAGAGAGAGAGAGAGAGAAAGAGCGCGGGGCGGAGGGGGAAGGACTCTGCAAGCTGTGTGCACATCACGGCGTTACACGTTGTCTTAATTAAGCCCAATAGATCGTCACGTGTTCCGCGTTGTCAGTTTCAGCCTCGGTTAATCCCGACGTGCGCTTCATTGATGATGAAGAAGAAGAAGAGGAAGAAGGAGTAAGACACGTACACGATTGTTCACGCTAAAACTGCATTCTACCGAAACAACAGAGAGACCGCAAATTGGCGCTTAATTGGCTCGTTCTTTCTCACACGATAATCTGTAAATGTATTGGGAATATACGGAATTTGAAATTGATTAATTGACACAGTCACCGTAAGTCGCTTTCATATTTCAAATCCGTCCTCGATGGAGATACGGTTTCATCCACGCGCGCTCCCTCTCTCTCTCCCTTTTTTATCACGTTGCTCTTGTTCACTCGTGGACGTCTCGCGGTATCTTCTTATTCATTTCAAGTACGCCGGCGAGATAGGAAACGACACGCGCACCGGCGCAACACAGGCTCGGGCATATGAATGTTAATAACATTCGACACGCTCGCGGTAAAAGGCAGGGCAGCGCCGCGACCTGATCGCGCTGTCTACGCAAATAGATTTGCGATATCCGCGCGCGCCTCTATGTGTGTTAATTGGATCGTGCTAATACGGCGCGGACTGTATAATTCGCGAACTTACTGTGAATCTCGGAGTTCGAGCGAGCGAGCATTAGCTCTCGCTCGAGGGGAACACCATCGTACGATGGCGCGGGTAAAAATTAAATATCGCAGTAATATCGTTGGAAAGATCGGCGAGATTAATATTATCCGCGTATTATTATTGCTCTCGCGACTGACACCTAATTAAATCCCGTTGAAATCGCGCGCGCGCCCGGCACAAAGAAAATAATGTGGATGTCATTAGCCACTTTGTTGCCGCCCGCGATCAAACAGGGCTTTCCTAGATTTTTAAGCGCGCGCGCGCGCGCTAACTTGCGTGTCGCGCATTTAATCGAATCAAACACATTGCGCTTCGTCGAGGGGGCCACCGAATTAGCTCGCGGCGGAACGGGTTTTATGAAGCTTCGAAAGCCCGCCTTTGTCGGAATTCAGTGGAATGCGGCTGTTTTAAACGGGCGTGCAGGCCGACTCCGCCGATCTTTCTCCATTAAATTTAATGGGCTTTATTCGCGCGTTGCAAAACTACATGTGTCACATGCACGAGCGTGGAATACGTATATGCTTGTAAACGCGAGATCTGTCCCCCTCCCTTCCTCTCTCTCTCTTTTTTCAACTTCCCCGACAAAATTACAAGTAAATTACGCCAATCCGAGCAGGACGAGAAATCCGCCACGCACGCTCGTACGTCGTGGATTTTGCATGACGGCACGTCGACCATGGCGAGTGCCGACTGTCAGTAAACAGGAGAGCGCGCGGTATGCGAGAAATGTCGATGACGCGTAAAGAATCGAAGCGATTCCTCCGCCGCGAGCGGTCTCACCTGATAAACGCTCTTAACTCAGCGATAAACGAGTCGCTTTATCGTGACTGCACTCTTGATGAAAGAGGAAAAAAGGAAAGAAAAAAAAAAAGATACAATAAAAAATACGGACACGCGCGTCGCAGAGTTTCGGCTTGAAGGAGCCGCTGAAGGAGAGACTGACGGAGGATGAGACGAAACGTTATCACTCATTCCTCGCGATTCGCCTTCGCATTATTAAACGTTACGTTACACGTTGGAATCGACCTTAGCGACTGTTTCGCGTCTCTCTGCGACACACGACGCAACGCATGATATGGAGCATTATCATTGAAATCAGTCGAAAGAGCGCCTCGCGCGCGCAACTGTGACACTACGGAGTAGCAAGAAGGAGCGAGGAGCGCGTCGTCCGTTCGCAGTGACGTTTAAGCGTACTCTGTGGGAACGCGATGTGCACGACAGAAAAATGCGACCGCCGTCTCGCCGTTAGCCTCGTCGTCGTCGTCGTCGGGCGCGTGCGTGCGCGCGTCGACGTTCATACGTGAGTCGCTCGCTCGCGCGCGCGTAGAGCGAGATGGAGATGAAGTGGGTAGGAGGAGGAGAAAGAAGAGAGAAGCGCGACAAGAGGAAAGATTCTAAGCGTATGCAGGTAGGCAGACGCGTGCGTACGCTTATGTACCGGATCGACCTCAGGCACGCACGCACGCACGCACGCAGCAGGCTTTCCCTCTCTCTCCCTCTTCCCCTTCCCTTTCGTCCGTCGCTCGTTAGCTCGCTCGCACGCATGTTTCCTTCGAAGAAACGATCTCGTTTGTCGAAAAGTTGCTGTGTTGCTGGCCGCTCCGGTACGGCGCGCGAGACCTCGCTCGGTCTCACCTTCGCGAAACAAACATCGGCTGACACAGTTTTCTCGGCAGCGCGAGACGGGCGGCCGGCGCGCGGCGGCGCGGCGCGACGCCGCACGTTGTTGCGCCTTCCTCGCGACAAGTCGCCGTCGAGGCGAAAGGAATGTTACGCGAGAGAGAAACGATCAGCGTTCTCTCGCGGCGCTCCACCTCCTCCTCTTCCTTCTCTCCTCTTCCTCCTCCACCTCTTCTGCTCCTGCTCCTCCCGCGTTCGCGAGAAGGGTCGGCCGGGAAGGAGGCGGGAAGCGCCGCGGAGCAATTTCCTTGGAATTTTCGTAGCCGCTTTCGTGGCTACCTCGATAAACAGCTCGGCTACACCGAGAGACATCGAAATGTCTCTCTCGCCTTGCGCGAAGACACGAGTCCGCGATATTACGTGCGAAAACGGGAGAAAGACTGAGTGAGAGTGAGAGAGAGAGAGAGAGAGGAGAGAAACGACGAGACTCGTCGGTGTGCCTGCCTGTGTTCTCGTCCTCTCTCTCTCTCTCCGCTCTCCTCTCGCGGTCACTCCTCCTCGTCCTCCTCCCCTCCTCGTTCCTCCCACTCGTTGCTCTCTGTCTCTCTCTCTCTCTCTCTCTGCTTACGCATACACACACACACACACACACATACACACATATACGCTCGCTCGTCCGCTTTTTTTCTCCATCTCGTACGGTACGGCATACCGTAAGACTTCGGAGGTCTGACGTGAATCAGGCATGACATTGGCTGCGACACAACAAACTTCAAATCTCACTGATGCACACTTACACGCGCGCATACACGCGCGCACGAGAGAGAGAGAGAGAGAGAGGAGAGAGAGAGAGAGATAGAAAAGAGAGTGGGGGAAGAGAGATAGCTGGCAATACACAACAGCAGCGCGACCGACTACGATGACGACGTCGACGTCAACGTCGACGATGGCGAGCACTGGCCGCGAATATAGGTTAACGTTCGGAGCGACGTTCAGCGGGTGGTCGCGCTCTCGCCGTCGCTCGCGTCGTCGTGTCGCGACGTGACGTATCTCGCGCGACGATGCCGGCGATCCACCGAAAGCAGACTCTCATCGTCTCGTTTCCCGAGAGAGCGATCTCTCGTCGCCTCGGCATCTCGTTCGCGGCGCGGAGTCGACATCAACGTCGTCGGCGAAACTCGCCGGCGGACGACTCGCGCGGCAGCGATCCCGCCGCGTCGCGCGATCGCGAGACGTTTCGCGAGAGCAAACGAACATGACGATCACTCACCAGTGCGAAGAAATTCGTGTGGCAGTCCTCCAGGCTGGCGCCGTTGGTTTGATGCGACGGATGCGTCATGGCTTCTCCATCGTACGCCGCGCACGCATTAGTCTAACACACGCGTCCGGCGACAGACGAGCTTCGACGTCGAGATCCTGGGCGATCACACTCGCGAGAAATCCGCGCAACGGCGGCGAGCCGCGCTCAATCACTCGACTCGTACATTTAGGAGGGTTTTCACTTCTCAATGGCGACCGTAAAATGGCGGCGGGCGGCGATGGGAAACAACAAGCGCAGCCGCGCCGGGCGCGCCCCCTAACGCTCACTGCCGCAGCTCCAGTTCCCGTCGACGGCTACCGCCGTCGCTGCTGCTGCTGCTGTTACCGTTGCCGTTGCCACTGCTTCTTCTGCTGCTGCTGCTGCTGCTGCTGCTGTTACCACCACCACCACCACCTCCACCTCCACTACTACCACCACCACCACCACCACCACTACTATTGCTATTACTGACAACACCGTGCGTACGGCTACGACGACGACGACGAGTGTGAGGAAGATGGCGGCGCTCATCAGGCATGGCTTGTTCGCCAATGCTTTCAAGAGTACTCCGATTATCGTACGCAACAAAGTCTCCGTTAACAAGGTCAGTGAATCATTCTCCCAACGCGGCGCGACGCGTCACGCACTCGCTCACTCATACACTACACCGAACATGACGCGACGCACGCACGCACGCACGCACGCACGCATGCACGCACGCACGCACTCGCGGCTACCAAGACGCGTCACACGTTGCTCAACAACGAAGGCGATCGCGATGATGACAGTGACGATGACGACGACAACAGTGACCGAGACAGCGGCCCCGTCGCCGTAGCGGTGGACTCGACAGGAGCGCGACTGGTCGACACGCGCGCCACTGACACTAACGAGATGGTCATTTTTTCAGGCTAAGGAGTTTCCTCGCGATAGACGTCTGATGGAGATAAAGGCGAGGCTCAACTCCGTCACGAAGTCCCTGGGTGCGCGCGGGTAAGCACAGTCGTGTCCGCGATCTATGCTTCACGTCGCTGTCGAACGGTGAAACTCGCGACGTTGCGTTGCCGCTGCTTGACTGACGGGAACCACACCGCGGCCATGTTACTGTTCGCCACCACTACCGTCGCGCCTCGACCAATCGGCCGACGGATCTGACAGGTCCTCAGGGCCGTGCGGTTCGCGCGCCGCTGGGCGTCCCCGACGCGCCCCGAACGCGCATGCGCTCGCACGCGCACATTCGGCGGCGAGAAAGCGTAAACACACTTGTCTTTCTCCGAATTGTCGACGTTTTCCGTTTAATGTGACGGGATAGTCAATCTCTGGCAAACCATTGAAAAAAGAAAAGAAAAAAGAAATGCTCTCCTACCGGACGCGTCTGAAATTTATCGGAGGACAAATGTCCACGTCTCTTTGCTTCGGACCGCACGACGAGTTTGTCGCGGACGCGAATTACAACGGCCGTTGCGAGATCGCCGGCACTGGCCGACACCAGTCGTAACGTTATTTCAAGAGAGAGTACGCACGATGGCAGCACCGTACAATCACCGTGGACATCGATCTCCTCCCTCCTTCTTTTCGTGCCACTTCCCCGTCCCCGCGGTCTCTTCGTCTTGCGCGCCGGATCACGTCGGATATCGTCGCGAAAGAGCAATTTTTTCGCGGCTGCGAAAAGTTTTGCGCGAGTTTCGCCGTGACGGTGTCTGTCGTGGCGGCATCGCGACGTTGAAGGCTGCAATACGCGAGGCCGGGAGGACGTCCGTCCGGCGAAAAACGCTACGGATAATAAAAATATCCCTCCCGCCCGCTCCTATTTCGTCGTTTTTCTCTCCGCGAATATTAAATCGATGGGCTTATAGCACGAAACTGTCTCAAATCCGTATCCTTGGAAAAATGGATATTACTGCGAGAACTGTAGGGATCTTTACACAGTCTCTCCCTCCACTCTGCTTTCCGATGTAACATAAAGTTCAGAGAAACATGCTCTGTGTGATTCCGGCGCAAAGTTCATAAAATTCGCAGTCATTTTTATCTTGCTGCTGGTATAATAAGCTGGTATATTTTAATCACGCGAGGCGACAATTCGGCTTTTTCACAGTCATTTCGCATCGGACAGTCGACGATTTGCACGTTGATATTTTAATCGATTATTTAATCACGATCAATAAACGATCACGAAATTGTGATGCGTCGTGCGTGAATGTTCTTTTCAGATTTCTCAGGCCACAAAGGGCTTATGAGCCGACCAAAGACACGTCCGAGAGGATCAACAAGATCTGCGCGAGTCAAGCGATCTCCTCGGGCGATGACGTGAAGCTGGAGGACCCTCATCTGCGTTTTAAACTCTTGGTCGCCTGCGAGGAGGAGTTTCAACATTGCGTGCCAAGCTCGCTGCTCCACACCATCGAAAATATCGGTTAGCGGACATTTTCTTCGCTCAACATCAAAGTGAGATTATCAGAGCGAGAGAGGTTCAATAATGTCGCGTAAATTTCGCAGGGGATTTGAAACAATTCTACCGGACACCGGTCGACTCCGCAACGCCGTACGAGGCGTTGGCCAACATGCAGTTGCCCGAGAATTTACACGTCCAACAGGAGTATCATCGATTCCATCCGGGTGAGATGTCATGCGTATATAATTTTATCGCCGTACATTACCATTACTGTCGTGATCACTCCTCCCATTTATCTGTCATTTGTCTCGACAGACACCGACACACTGTTTAACGGCAAAACCGCCTTCCCGAAGAGCTCCACCATCGTGACCGGTCTCAAGTACAAAAAGAAATACCCCGGACACTACCAAGGGAATCCGTTCCTGGACGAACAGTTGAAAATCTAAACAACCGCATCGCCGATAAATCAACATCGACTGTACCGTGTAAACGTGGAAATGTTACAGAGAGCAATAAATTTGTTACATGATAAGAGCCGTGTCGTCGTCCGGCTCGACGAGGATCCGGAAAGGCGTGATCGCTTCGCAAAAGTACAGAACGATACTTCCGCTTGCGCCTCCGGGTACCGGACGGGTGTTCTTCTTCGCGAGAATTAACAGCCGCGGCGCGCTTCGCGTAATCGAAGAGTTTCTTTCCCCCTCGGGACCGTTCGAAACGCGCGTATATTTTTGAGGAAACCGCCGAGAAACACGAAGGTGCGGCCCAGGCAGCAAAACAGAGAGAACCAGTCACGATGACGAGTCAAAATGACGAGAAAATGACTGAATCACGATGAAAAAAAAAAAAAGAGTTTTCCTCATCATTTTGACGTCATTTTGATGTCATGATTTTCTCTTCCGCCTGGGGGTGTGCAACTTGACGTCATTGCCTCCCTTCAGCCGAGCCGAGCCGAGCTGAATAAATGCCTCAATCGGCAGCGTCGACATCGCGAAAGTATAGCCGAGGGCCACGTATGCGCGATCGCGTGTGCGGCTGCGACCTGTGGCATGTACGGCAGCGTAACTTCGACCCGATCGACCCATCGGCCACGCGTAGCAACGTGTTGATGATGCAGTATCGACGAAAGGCACGAGCAAACGGAGCGTGATTTGTTTGCACACAGAGAGAGAGAGAGAGAGAGAGGAGAGGGTGCCGCAACGCGGCGGTGTCCGCCGCAGTGGCCGTTACATTTTGACTGTGCGCGACGGGTGGTCCGTCCGCGTCTGGTGAAACGCGCTAAAAAATACATTGCTCGATAAAACGCTGAGACAACAATAACCGCGCGCGCGATGCCCGGGATTGCGAGCGCGACCGGCCTCATGTCCGCGCGAATTCGACCGGTACACCGACCGAAGCCCAAGGTAATAGAAATCACGCTCCATGCAAACGAATCGCGTGCCGTACGCGCGAGCGGGATTCCCCGCTCGTCTTTAATTTCTTAAGAGATCACGTATGCGTCTCGCGCAGAGAATAGAATTGTCGGGCTGCACGAAGGCAGCACCGTTTGCTCTCCGACCGTTCGCCGGCCTCTTCAATCCATATCCCTACGGCTGCTCGGTGCTGTGCAACCATCCGGCGGATTGCGAAGCGAAGGAGGTGGTGCGCCGCGCCAAAGATACATGGGTGAGAGAGAAAGAGAAAGATACGACCATTCGCCGTTTTCGCGAGTGTTGGCGTATAAATTTTTAATATCGCGCGTACTTTTTCCTAATTAGGCGACCGAAGGAAAAGCGCTCTTGCTGCCGGAGGAGATGGAGATGATACGGACGAGTTTAATGGCAGTCGCAGGCGGCGGGGGCGGCGGCGAGGCGGCTGGAAATGTCGGAGGTGGCGATGGCTGCAATATCGAAGCGACGGCCGTGCCCGAGGAACTCTTCCGGAAATACACGGAGACCGACTCGCGACCTCCGACCCCGGCACCCACGCTCGCCAGTGGGCCGGCATTGACCAATCGCGCGGCGACTCAGGAAGATTTACCGGCGACCTGTAATCCGCGCGAACGCACCACCTTGGTCCTCGATCTCCGTGCCGCGAATTCGCAGCACCACCAAGTGGTCGGTAGACATGTGTATATATATATATATATATCTCTCTCTCTCTCTCTTTCTCTCTCTCTCTTTCTCTCTGAGAGCGTGCGGATTACGAATGTATCTCGAGGATCCAATCTAGCGCGAGATGTTATCGCGCCGATATCGCGCTTTCTTTCCGCTTCGGCTTCTCACTCACGAGGATGCGCTCGTACGGCTTTTAGGAGAGCGAGACCTTCAGCTGGCACGCGCTTACGCTCGAGCCGCCGCCGACGCCGCCCCGGAAGAGCGAGATATTCATCAGCAAGCCGGTACCGCGACCGCAACATTCGTCGGTGGTACCCGCGCCGCCCCCTCCGTCGCCTCCCTCGCCCATCGCTGAAAGATGCGAAACGGTAAGTTGATCGATTTGCAGACGCCGCGCGAGTCGCGAGCTCGCGGTGTTCCCGTTACCCGGGATCGTTTCGTCCTTATAACGAATTCTTATAACGAAAAATAATCCGCTGCCGCTGCCACTACGGGTGAAAGAGCTCGTCCAGGGGGGACGAGGCGAGGGAGGAGGCCGCCGACAGCGGCAGCAGCGAGCGACCCGTAATTATTCGAAGACGGGGAAAGCGGTTGCGTAAAAGAAAATGTAGGAGGGGCTCGACGTACGGCCAACAAACGGAAGTCCGCGATCCGCTCGAGCCCACGGTGACGCAGGTCTCGCAGATTGAAGAGGGATCGAGACGACCGTCGTCAGTATATCCACGCAAATATACGTTTACAATTGTACCGACGGCATCGACGTGAAAAGCGTTGCAACTGTCCCCTCGGTTGGAATTGTTCAAGCGCGATGTTAATGTTAATTCCGGGTTAACTGCGAGTGTACTTTCGTAGTTGATTTCACATCCTCTCCTCGATGCCATTCGGTACATCCGTTTCTCTATATTGTAGCTGAGAATTTTGGACGCGGAAGAAAGATACGAATGATTTTTCTATGACTAACAAGGAAACATAACGCGGGAATTGAAAAAATTCTGAAACTTTGTGTGGAAATAAAGTGGTTCGTCCGTAATGCAAAACTATTTTTCGTTCGTGCGAAATTTCAGCCTGAGTGGGTCCCCTCACTCACCCCCCCCCCCGAGGGGAGAAAATCGCCCTTCGAAAAAAAAAACCATTTTCAGCGTCGTATCTTTTAAAATAGAAAATAAAGATAAAATTGAAAAATTTTTGAAACCCCCTCCGCCGTCCTCCAATTTTGCAAAATCTGAATACCCAGTTGCAAAGAGTATGAAATACACTACAACTTTCATATAAACCATTTTTGCATACGCTTCGTAAAAGATTCGTAAAAGAAGCTCGTTAAAAGATATACACTAAAAATGAAGATGATTTTTTTTTTTCGAAAGGGGATTTCACCCCCTCAGAACTGGAATTCCGCACGAACAAAAAATAATTTTGCATTACGGACGAACTATATATATATATTTTGCTTCTACACAAAGTTTCAGAATTTTTTCAATTTCCGCGTTCCCTATGTTTTCTTGTAAGATTCCAAGAGAGAGAGAGAGAGAGAGACAGAGAGAGAGAGAGAGAGAGAGAGAGAGAGAGAGAGAGCAGTTGCGATACTTTCCACTGATGCCGTGAGGAGTACGCCTACTTTATACCGAATGAGAATTCGATTGATTGCGGAAGAGATTTCTTGATAAAAATGTAACAGAGTTCATACGACAAATACGGCCGAAGCTGATGGCGCGGTGTCTCTCAAAAAGGCACCCGCGCCGGCAGCGAGTTACACGATGCCGCCGAGTTTCCTCGCAGCCGACGTTCTCAAGCATTTGTGCCGAGAGCTGGACCGCGATAAAGTGGAGGCGGAGTTTTCGATCAAGGTGAGTACGACGAATTTAACATTCTCGCGGAGAAACTCCTCTGCCCTGACGCGAAGTAACTCGACTGTCTCAGAGACGGATCGCTCTGGAGGAGGCGCTGCGGGTGAAGGGCGACGTTTCTTACTCGCGCGGATCTCGCCTGGCCAGCGCCAATCTGTCGGCGCAAAATACACCCCGAGTATTCTCCCGTCAAATGGTGCGATTCGAGCTACTCGACAGTCAGAGTCTTCGTGGTGTGTATCGATGTTTTCAGTCACGTTTCTTTCCCATTCGCAATATTCGCAATTTCGGAATTTATATAGACAATTGCGCGACAAAGCAAAGGTAGAACTCTCGATCGAGAAGCAATAAATGTAACGTCTTGACGAAAATTAAATCCTCTTTATACATACTAAACAATTCGCTGGTCGTTTTATGTAAGGTCACTGAGAGAGATAAAGTGTCGTCGGGATTTACGTTTGTTGTAGGATTAACACCTTTGCAGTATCTCAGCAAGCACGTGTGCGTCACGTCGGGCAGGAAGCTGATATTTGGCCGAATATTTACTAAATTCAACGAGGAGACGCCGCAAGGAGAACGGCGCATCTCGCCGAACTATGTCGAAGAGGCTCTTCAGGAAGTGGTCAGGAAGGCGTTGACGGACGAGCAGCGGTCTTATCTGAGGACCATGATAGGAGAGATAACGGAGTCGTTGAACTTCAAGGAGTGGTGCGGGTTATCCGCCGTCGTCGAGAGACTGTTGTGTCCTCTTCCGTCGAAGGAAAGCGATCCGCCGACGTGGCTCGAGAGAGCGGACTTCGAAGCTCTGGAACGGAGACTCAAGTCAGCCGAGGTGGACTCTACGTTGGCGTTATTGTTGAAGGAGATTCGTGACAGATAAAATGACGCGTTTCTTATGCATGTCCTTTCTTTTCTTTATCACAGTGATCACTAATTGTATAATGTATCTCACGATGTGTTTCATAGGTATGATTATTATTTGATTGATGTGTGTAAGCCTAAAATAAAATCTCTTTACGGTTCTACAAATGAACCCTATATAATATATATACATACATACATATATATATATATACATGTATATATATGTATATATATATATATATATATATATATATCGACGTTCTTTGCATAGCGGTTGTACGACAGACTTTGATATTCCAAGCGAAGACATATACAAAAGTATAAGTGTCACTTCATAATAAGTTACGAATGATGACTCTATTACGAGATACCTACTGTTATCTTGTTCGTTAATATGCGTAACTATTACGTCGAAATGAAATCGGCCGTCCACAAATGTACTAAATTTCGATCGTTTTTCTTTATGTTTTCAGTATAAAAAATGGACCGTGGTTCAATTTCCTCTCGTCTCGAGACACTGATATGTAATTCATTCTCGCAGAACTCTGTAATATAGGTCGAACATTAATTAATCTCACGTACATCGCACGCGCGATGCGTTACACGACGAGACTAAGATTACGAACCGTGAATTGAACGTAATGTGATGCGAAGATCACGAATACTTACTCGCCCTCAGCGTCGATCTATTGACAACACGAGATGCAGGACGAAAGAAAGCTCTTCAATCTACGTTCATCGCACATTTTATTGCCAGAGCGGATTCGCGTCCACATCCACTCGAGCGTACACACGTTGGCGTCGGTACTCGATCCACTTTGTTTTGTTTTTTTTTCTTTTTTTTTCTTTTTTTTTTTGGCTAATATACAAACGAGTTCTCTGCTTCTCTCGTACTCTCTTTCTTTCTCTCTCTCCCTCTCACTCTCTCTCTCCCTTTCACTCTCTTTCATTCTCTCTCACTTAACAACATAATAAATAATGGCTCACTTTTGTTATCGTAGGGATAATATAAAACCGGTGTGTTTGTCGTGTGTATGTGTGTACGTGTCTGCATTGGTAAATAAATTAAGTAAACGAGAACGGTGCACTCGTTTACGCAGTTGTTTACGCACGACGACAAAGTATTTCTCCGACGAAGTTGCGAGCTCATCAAATGCGATTGCGAGCCACTTGGTCACGTGACCAAGAGTCGAAATGAGTATATGAGACATCCGACGTCACGCAATTGCGACGTACGCGACGATCGAGGTGTAAAATGTAAGTATTTTTATTATACTTTTATCTATCAGGTAAGAGTATAATAAAGAGAGAGTATTAGAAAAGTATTTACACCGTACGGCGTATTTACACTCGGCTGTACTCGGCTTCTGTCACAACCGGATTACTACATAACCGGCTCATCAGTGATCGCAAACACAAACACAAACACAGTTAACGCAACACAGTAACGCAGATCGTGAGCGGTGGCTCGCGATCGTGACCATCCGACGCGTCCCCGACTTCGACGGAAGAAACGTCTGCCAAACATTGTGCAAACGAGTGCGCACGACGCGTAGGGGGTGATAAGAGTACTGGATCCGCGCGATACTAGTACTTCATCAGAATCATACACTACCGGATGTGTCTCTTGTTTTCTCCGTGCCTATTGAATTTTTGTTCACCGTGCCCGATGACGTATGTACGTCGGCGTTGTCTCGGGCTCTCTCTCTCTCTCTCTCTCTCTCTCTCTCTCTCTCTCTCTCTCTCTCTCTCTCTCTCTCTCTCTCTCTCTCTCTCGGGGAAGGGGGGAGGAAGGCTCGGTCGCTGCTAGTCACTACGTCACATTGCACATACAACTAACGTACAAATATAACGATGCCTACGCGCGAGCCACGCCAGTGACCAGAAGAGCCGCGGATTAGATGTATATGTCTCTCTGTGCGTGCGTATGTGTGTGTGTGTGTGTGTGTGTGTGTGTGTGTGTGTGTGTGTACGTGTGTTTGTATTTATGTAGGGGCGCGCGCTCGCTCGCTTGCGCGCGCCTACTTGCTCGTGGCCCTGGGAACGTACGTACGCACAATGTACGATACACTACTTGGCTAAAATCTCTATGATACAGCGCAGCGCTATCCGCCGTACACAACGGGACTTCCTCGGGACGTTTCGCGCGTCTGAGTTTAGTCTGCCAAGAGAGAGAGAAAGAGAGAAAGAGAAAGAGAAAGAAAGAGAGAGAGAGAGAGAGAGAGAGGGATCATCGTCATCCGCTTACGTCGTGAGCGACGAGTCAAGAGACAAGCGCCGTGTGTGTTTCCTCCGCCGGGAGGAGGAAGAGTGGGGGGCACTACCGCGTGCCGTCGCCGTTATTCGGAGAGACGCCCTTCTTTATGTTTTTCCTCTTGCCGTCGCAGTGCGCTCTCCGTTTAGTATAAAAAAAGTTGCTGCTGCTGCTGCTGTCGCTGCTGCGGGGCAGTGGGACTGGTGGAGTATGGCGGTGCGTCGCACTTGACATCGACAATGGGCTAGTTGCCGTTTGTGGATCGCTGCGTCGCCGGGATCACGGCGTCCCGCTCAGTCCCGTAGATCTTGCCCGCTTTCCGCGCCATATTGCCAAGCATCTCCATTGAGCATTTGTGCGCCGATCTCAACGAGAGCGCCCACTCCTTCAAGCTTATCTCGTCCTGCGAGCAGAGTTAATCGCGCGCGCGCGCGCGCGTTAAGGCAACGTTTAATTTACGTATTTTATATTAGGTAGGATTACGTCGCGCAAACAACAGACAAAAACAGAATCGAAAGATTCTGCACTCACAGCGTTTGTAAGTACGATCTTCGCGTCTCTCGTACGTACTACGATGCACTGTTCTCCTTTCACGTGCTGCAGATCCGCCCCGACTTCCTCGACCTGGAAACACGAACAAGTTGATTTGCTTCGTCTCTCTGCTTTTATTTTGTGTGCGTGTGTAGTTGAATACAACGGCATAGCATCCGCATGAGACACTTACCTGATCGAGAAACACGAGCTCGGGTTTAGTCGCGGATTCTGGATGTAATTCTAACCGATTCGGGTATAATTTCGCGTAACGCGTCTGCCATGTGCTCGCGAACGGGCCCCCTAATTTCCTTATATAACCGTGTAATATACAATCGGAACCTGCAAAAAAGAAGCCACGAGTCATCGATTGGCTGCACTCGAGTGACGTCTTAGAACGGTTAGTTATCTAACTAGGCAGACATGAGCACTTTTCTTCGCGCAAGGAAGAAAGAGAGAGAGAGAGAGAGACGCATAGCGCGAGCGCGCCCAGTTGAACAGCTATTTTACAAGCGTCGGAGCACAATACTCTTTTCATCGCAGACACTTACCCTTTTCATCCGCGTCAAAGTGCTGCTTCTGCTTCGCCTTCTTCTTATTTTCCAGCTGCAACGCAACAGAAGATGACACAGCGCGCTCTCTCTTCAACGCGACGACGACTTACGAGTAACGAATAACGAAAGAAATACATTGGATTTACAAGATGAATTATTTATCGCGTACCTTGTCCGCTTCGTTATTGATTGTCTCGAACACAGTCTCGGCCACTTCAGCCTGCCATCTCTCCGAGATGACTAGAGGAAAGTTTTTGTACAGATCCTGATCCGCGTCCGTCAGCTTGATACCCTTCGTATCCTCCTCGTCGAATGAGCCGATATCAAAGGCATCCGCGGCGTTGACTTCGCCGCGCGGCGGGATTAAGGGCGGCGTGTACTTCTGGAGGTACACCTGCTGCCAATCGATACCGCTGAAAAACGAGTGCTCCTTTAGCTCGTCTGCGCCGTTTCCACGGCAGCCGAGTCGATTGTTGATGTCCCGTTGAAGCAGACCTTCCAACAGCGACCGTAGCTCCCGCGAGAAAGTCTCCGGTAATTCCACATTCTGCAATCAATACGATACGCGCGATCGGCGCGTCAGTACCAAACCGTGTGACGCAACATCTAATCGAGTAGGCGCGCGAATTTGCAACATCATCCTCACCAACGCACCATTGTTAACGTCATACGATCTATCTCGTGCTTGTCCTTGGTCTTGTGTTGCCTGAACGGACTGTGACCTTTCAGCAGCTTATACAACATACAGCCGAAAGAGAACCAGTCCGCGCTCGAGTCGTACGCGGTGCCCTTTGAAAGTACCTCCGGTGCCATGTAACCGTGCGTACCGCTGTTGTGAGAATATTCATAGAAAGAGAAAGAGAGAGTGAGAGAGAGAGAGAACACGACTTAGAGCACTGCGTTATCATGCGCCGAGAAGCGTTTTCACCATTTCTCCCCCAAAGGCAAGAAGGGAATAATACTCACACACTCGCGTGAGGCTTCTTTTTCGAGAAATCGCACGCCAATCCGAGATCCGATATCCTCACGTGGCCGTGCTCGTCCAACAGTATATTCGCCGGCTTCAGGTCGCGGTAGACGATGTACCTACGATGCATATGCTCCAAGCCCAATATCACCTCTGCGGCGTAGAACTTCATCTCCGGCTCGTTGAAAACCCCGTGCTGGCTCAGATGGTAGTGCAGGTCGCCGCCGTTCATCAGGTCCAATATGAAGCACAGCTTGTCGGCCGTGTGAAACGCGTACGTCATGCATACTATGAACGGACAGTCCATCTGCGGATGAGGATGAATCTTATTGCGTGAAACCCCATGGTCGCGCGTGACGTCACGTCAGCGACGGCTTAGGTAACCGCGGTGGAGGTAAACACACTCACCCCGGTGCTGACGAGCGAGAGCATTATCCTTTCGTTGAGCGCTAACGTTTCACCCTGCTTCATCTTGATGCGCTTTTTGTCCAGGCATTTCATGGCGTACATTTTGCCAGTGTCCGCTTTCCGGCAACCGTACACCTCGCCGAAGCCGCCTCTCCCTATTATTCGGTGCACGCTAAAGTCGCTCATCGTCAGCTGCAATTTCACAACACAAGACGCGTGTGATAATTCGATCTTAGCGCGCGCGCGCGTGCGTCTCGTCTGACGGCTGATGAACGTGTGTTTATTACCTGAATATTTAGCTCTAGGTTCTTCCACTGGCAGAATCGGGTGTACTTGTCGCTAGAAACATAGGCAAATGTTTTTTAGACGCCGTAAGCGCGCCGACGCGCGCGCACTTTGACGCGAACGCGAAAGACGCGCGTTTTCTTTCTCGAAGAGAGTGAATATATATATATATATATATATATATATATATATATATATATCGTGTACCTTTCCAGAAATTTCTTAAACGGCTCCCCTCGCAGGTGATTGAAAATCTCCTCGATGTACGGCTACAAATAGAAGGGCATTTTTGATCCAACAACTTATCGTCGCGCATAAACACACGCGCTAAACGGGCAGAGACGGCCGCGAACGAAGACAATCTCACCTACCTCGAACAAGTTGACTGGAACTTCATTTTTCATGAGATACTTGTGTACGTGCGACACCGCCTCCTGCGAATATTCCTGCAAAAGACAGATGTGTCGCTTGTACATCGCAATTACTCACTACGAATGAACGGCAATAGAGAATCTCTTTGCCGTTCTTGCGAGTGTGATCGATGACCGAAGTTGAGAGGTTTCGTCAGTCACGGAACGAAAACGTTTGAGCGAACGACAGAGAGAGAGAGAGAGAGAGAGAGAGAGAGAGAGAGAGAATCGAAATGAAAACGTCATCGGATAACATGTCGCATAACTCTCCTTCTCTCTCTCTCTCTCTCTCTCTCTCTCTCCCTCTCCCGCTCTGCCTTCCTCGAAGACAAGATATCTTCGATAACGGAATCCTCGTGCGTCCTCTCCTCCTCGGCAAAAGAAGATTCCTCTTTCATTCGGTCACCGCGGAAAGGAACTCCAACGTGCCGCCTTACTCACGTGAGAATGCGCCAGCAACTCCTTCATAATGTAATTGTCGTAGATCTCCCTGGCGAGTTTTCTCCTGTCTTCTGGACACTCGAGCTTCTCGTACGCTTTGATCTACAATGCAGAAACGTAAGATTCCTTTATGGAGTTGGCTCGGCGTCGACGTACCGCGCGACTGCTACTACTCGAACTTAACTAGTGTAGCGGGTTGTTAAAACACGAACCTCTTCGTAAAACCTAAGTTGCGGAATCGGTTCCTCCGCTACAGTCTCGCAGAAGTCTTTGAATAAAAGGTAACCTGGAAGTACACACGTGGAGTTTGGCTTGACATCGGCGAACTTTCAGTGATCGGTATCGTTTCGGTATCGCGCCGCTTTAGAGACAACAACGACGACGACGACAACGACGACGACGACGACGACGACAATGACGATGACGACGACGACGACGACGACGACGACGACGCCGTCGCCGCCTTTTACATCCTACATCCTAATTCTACGGCGGGAAGCAACAATCGAAGCGAGCGATATACGTATGTGCGTGACACAGGCAACTGTCCGTCGCAAATCGCCGCGTGTCTGATAAAGGTAACGCCTTTCCCAGGTCATCTCGCGATCAATTTGCACGCGTCATTCCGTGACGGCAAAATCAGCCGTATTATTGGATCGTGTTAATCGGGACCGAATTTGCGAACGAAGATTCGTCTGGATTCGCGAAGTAACATTCCACGACAGGGTATAACGAGGATACTTCACGTATAGCGCGAGGTAAATGCATTCAATTAGCGCGATTCAATGATTAAACGCCATTCGATCATCGGCTTTGTCGAATTTTCGGAATGCGGATGAACGCATTCACGTATAGTCGCGTCAAAGTTCTCGCGATACGATGACGACGACGACGACGACGACGACGATGACGACGACGGCAACGACGACAACGACAGCGACGACGAGTCACGAAAGAATTATTCCACGTATAATAACGCAACGACGGCTATGTTTGCCCTATGAATAATGCATGCACGCATCTTATATATTTGCGTCAATCGGAAAGAATATGCTAATATCCGAGGGGAGAGGCAGCGCATATATCGCGGGGTCGTTTTATTGGACAGAAATAAAAAGCGCCGGAAAGTACGATGTGTTCTCATCGCCGCGCCGCGCCGCGCGCTCTCTTCGCGACGATTGTTCTCGCGAATTTACAAACCGGCGGAAAGATCCTACACGCGAACTACACCCAGAGAATTCCCCTTTGTCTCCCCGAAGATCTCGAAGGGAAACGTGGAGAGGGCCGCAAGAATCGCGAGGCGAATGAAGGCGAAGACAAAGACGAGGAAAATGAGAAGGGGAAAGAGAATGAAGAAAAGAAGAACGAGAAGATGAAGATGAAGATGTAGAGGAAGAGGAAGAGGAAGAAGAAGAGAAACACGGAGGGAAACATAAACCTACAGGGCGGTTCCCGCACGGCTTACTCACCTAACATTTGATTAAATATTTTGTCGAAGTTCACTTCGTTCTTCTTCTCCAGATACTTGTGCATCACGCTCCGCACGCTGAAACAGAAAATAGGCCTCCATCAGCCGGCGCGACGTGTTCCATGCGTGCGTCGCGAACGCGATCCGGCTTATCGAGAGCGTCGCGCGCGCGCGGGAGGAATATATTAGCGCGCGCTCAACTCGGCATCGCAATTCGAAATTTCCATACGCCGTGTATCAACGCGAAATTGATCAATATACGAAACGGTGGAATTACAGTCATTATAAGCCATCGCGTATGTATCGTCGTCGATAGCGATCCGCGCGTGTAAGATCGCTCTCCGTCGGCTCACTCCCTCCCTCTCTCTCTCTCTCTCTCTCTCTCTCTCTCTCTCTCTCTCTCTCTCTCTCTCTCTCTCTCTCTCTCTCTCTCTCTCTCTCTGTCTCTCCCAGTTTCACCCTCTTGCTTCTTCTCTCTCTCCTCTCCTTTCCCTCTTTCGCAGCTGTGTGGCTCGAATAACAAAGCGCTCGCTTCGCGATACCGTTGACACAATAGCACGCGAATTATTCGACAGAATACGGTATGTATGCAGCACGCACCGCGCGGACACGACGCCTCTCTCTCTCTCTCTCTCTCTCTCGAGCGTCTCTTTTCAATTATCCAAATGACCCGCGCGGGGTCGAAAACTATGTAGGTGTGTAGCACTCGGCTTTGTCCATTACTATCATTATCACGAGAGGAAGAGAAAGAGTGAGAATGCGAGGGAGAGGGGAAGGGTAAGGGGGGAGAGGGAGAGAGGGAGAAAGAGAGAGAGAGAGAGAGAGAGAGAGACGCTAAATAAAATTGAAATCATTTTAACCATGTTATATTTCCTCGGAAAACCTTGGTGGCTCGCCAGATGTCATTGGACACCCGGCGGCTGACATTCGATAGAATATTGAAGCGAGTAATTAGCCGTCGTAAATATCGCATTAGCGAGCGTCACGATATCGCTCCCGTGCGAGCGCTCTCGCTCGCTCGCACGCAATGACTATTCCCCGCGCGGTTGCGGTGACCTTTGAAAAGCACGAGAAGGTGTGCCCGGGCGAGTCGTACGAAATCTTTACGACCCGGCGACATTCTCCGAGATTGCTCATCGCCGATGAATAAGGTAATAAATTCGAGAATTCTCGCGAATTCACCGCGAAATCGTCGCTCGGTTGCTTCCGCCTGGCAAAGACAAACGATAAAATCGTCCATCGTCGGCGACGGCGACGACGACGACGAGCGTGTATAACACACGAGCGAACACGACGCGTTTTGGTATATTAATTTTGACATTTGAATCCGGTGCCGTGGCATGGCCAGCGCGCGTCGCATAACCCACGCGAGAGAGTACACGCGCGCGCGCGCTTACGCAAATGCCCGATAAAAGAGAAACGCCAGAACCCGGTCGAGCAATCGGCTCGGGCCGTAAACTGGCTGCTTGGCTGGCCGCGGGCCGAAGAAGTACATACGTCGTACCGTCGTGTACGTGTAGCATCGCGGTCAATTGCTTCGCAATGGATGCACCAAGGCGAGCCGATGTAGCTGCAATTGGTAATGTCGGCTATTTCAGTCGAGTGACTGGGCGATTTCAGAGGAAAAAAAAAAGGCGTACTCGCGCGCTTCAGCGCTTACTCGCTCGATCGCCTCGCCTGGACTCGCTAGGAAACGCGGTGTGCGATAACAGCAACGTAATCAATGACTCTCGAGAGAAGATAACGCGCCGGCGAGGGGAGTGTAGTGTGTCGTATGTAGTGTGAACGTAGTTCTCGCGATACTCTTTCTCTCTCTCTCTCTCTCTCTCTCTCTTGGGCGCGCGTCTCCTCCCGCGGTGACGCTTTTATTCTCGATTCGCGTTGCGAAGCCGACGGCGCGGTTAAAAAGGCGCGCACGCCGCCGCGCGAAAACTTGTTTTCGCACCAGCCCGTCTTGCTTTGGAATAATCCTGCGGCGAGGACGAAAAAAATGTGGCTCCACGTAGCGTTTCTCTATTGTGATAAATCATTTTCGCTTAATACACTGACGTTAACGTCGAATAGAGCGCCTTTTACGACGATGTTGTTCCCCCTCTCTCCCTCACACACACACACACACACACACACACACACATACACACATACGCACACACACGCGCGCGCGCGCCGAAATTACTGGATTTTTATGACTCCCGGTTATAGCGGCGAATCGGCGATTAATAATCACCTTCGGCGTAGCTCGTCGATCCGACGCGAGCATCGCTTTTTCGCTCGGTCGCTCCTCCTCTGTCCGGCGTTTTTCTACGCGGCGAGGGTTAATTGAGTTTCAGAACGGAGCGAGCGTTCCTCACCTCGCCGCGCCATGGAGCTCTTATTTATGCAACAGCATCTCAGAGAGGCTGGTCACCCGTGGAGATCACCAAGGGCGCGCGATTCCTCGCTAAATTATACAATCGGAAGGTCGCCACCGGCCCGATCGGACGGCACTAACGGCGGAGGGATTCTTAATTTTGCGCGCGCGCGCGCGTGTGCGAGTCTCTCTCTCTCTCTCTCTCTCTCTCTCTCTCTCTCTCTCTCTCTCTCTCTCTAAAATGCCTTTCGAAAGTCTCAACGAGTTATTATGCAAAACGGCTACTTATAAGGCAAATATGAAAATTTATTCCCGAACGCCTCGTCGCCGCCTTCACGGACTTTTACTTGACGCTGACGTAAAAAGGCGTTTTATCACTTACGTCTCCTCTCGCTCATTTCGCTCATTTAGCCCCGTAATGTCGTAAACGCGCGATTCGTTTATTCGTCCACGCGTTAAGTTAACGCGACGGTTCGGTCGCGCGGAAAAAAGTGGCAGTTCCGCTTCTCGTTCGGAATTCCCACAGTGTTCACCTATACGGGTAAGGTCGAAAAGCGAACGACTCGAGAGGGAGCGGGGGGAGTCCCGTGAAGTTTAGAACACGCGGATTCATCTCTCTTCGTGGCTCCACGTACGTGTTCACGTGTACGTTGGCCACCAGCGAGCCAGGTTCCTTCTTCCCGTTGGAAAACGATAGCTTCCTCCTCTGCGAGACGATGCCATAAATCTGGCGGAACTTAATATCGTCGCTGCCAGTTCCGCGTGCCCGTACAGTTTGTTGTCGGCGATGAATACGACACGGGGGCGTGGGAAAAACGAGGGTAGGCAAGACGAAACGACGAATGCTTGCCAGGGACAGGAGTCGGGTCATCGACTTTGCAAACGCCGCCGTTTGTCCCTCGCCCCTCTCTCTCTCTCTCTCTTTCTCTCTCTCTCTCTCTTTCTCGGTTCTCGGCTAGCGCCAGCGCCGTCGAGGCGAGCTGAGAGCGATGAAAAAATAAATAACGATTAAAAATATCGAGGAGAACGTGATGTATTTTTTCGAATCACACGTCACAACGGAGCCCTTCGCGAGGCGAGGGGATTATTTCGAGCGACCTGCAGCCGACGATCGAAGCGACTAATGAGTAAAAATAACGTGGAAGAAGTAAAAGCGGTGCGGGTGAGGTTGCGAACGACGGAAGGAAGGAAGGAAGGAAGCTCGCCCCCGCGCGCCCCTGGGGGCTCTAGATGGTGGTCGAAGGAAGTGTCTCACGGTATATCCTCCCGTCGTGATTACGACGTTACGGGCCGGCGTAAACATAAAAGTTAAGCAAAGCGTCGCAATAAACCGCGGGCGTAAAAGCGGTTGAGTGTAAAGTTCGGTACGGAGCAATTTCTGACGGCCGGGACGGACGGAGGGAGGGAGGGAGATTAATCCCCCGGCGTTGGAGTGTCGGGCGTAGGGGGTGAATGAGCTTTGCGACCGATTAAGATAAATCTGTGTTTCCAGTGATTGTTTGGAGCGTCGCCAGGCACCCCGCGTACCACCACCACTAATGACGGAGCTTGACCGTGCGCCTTGCGGGAACGGCTATGAATTCGAAATCGAGCACAATATTACGCGATTATGGAAATAAAGAAAAGAATGGCTCGCGCGCGCGCGCGCGCGAGCGAGCGAGCGAGCGAGCGAGAGAACGATTATGCAAATCCCATCAGCGTCCGAATAATACGAGATTCCGCCATTTAGTTAATTGGCCGACATCGGCGAAGCGCGAGAAAAAAAGAGAGAGAAAAGGCGGAAAGGGAAGGAGGAGAGAACAGAAGTGACAGCTCGCGACGCGGACTTTCCTGTTGGGAATTAAATGTCATTTCCGCGGACGTCCAAGTCTGCCGGGCGCGTAAAACGATTCTCCGACTTCGGATCGGCAAGTAGTAGCACTTACCATCCCCCGATCGATTCTCGCTCGATTGTTTCTCGCGTGTGACTAGAGAAGTATTTCAATAACGGCCGGCGAATGCGACACTTTCGCGCTCGTGTAACGTATATCTTCTTTGTACTCTCCATAGATTTCCTCCAGTCAGCCATTTTTTGCGCGGCCCATCTGTTTGCCCTTTACTCGGCCGCGCGATCCTGATTCTTTATCCATATTCAGTTTTCCGCGAAGCAACGTCTCCTCCCGGAATTTACTACTTTCCCGCGCACCCGCGATATTTGTTTTAATAATTTTTGCGTCTCTCGCGCCGCGATCTTCTCCGCTGCGCTCTCCGAGAATTCGTCAGCCGCTCGATTTGTCGGGTCCCGCCGAGATCGCGCTAACGCGGCGTGCAATTTGTTCGCCGAGATGATGATGACGATGACGACGACGAGAACGACGTCGGAGCGGGCAGTTTGAGAATTTGACGACGAAATCTCCGGGGTGACGCCGAGACCGCGCCGGCATATTTCTGTTCGCGCTGAAAAATCGAGCAGGACGCGAGAGAGAGAGAGAGAGAGAGAGAGAGAGAGAGAGAAAGAGGGGGAGAGAGAGCGCGGCTAAGCGCGTCGCGGTAAACGTTCCGTGGAAGAAGTTTATTGAAACGGAATTACACGCTTGTTGCATTAACCGCGGCGCTAAAGCCAAGCGCAACACTCTCTCTCTCTCTCTCTCTCTCTCTCTCTCTTTCTCTTTCGCTCACCGTCGTTCACTTATTTCCACAAACCGCCCAAGGTGCGCAAAAGCTCGCCCACGTCACACACTTTACTGCGCGCCTGTCAATCAAAACGATCCTTATTGCAGCCTCGCCGCGAACGAGAAACCGCGAATCCGCTTTTGCTTCCACCGGCAACGTCGCCGACCGCGACCGTATTCATCTTCATTCTCTTCCTTTTCCTCTCTCTGCTTTCCTCCTCCTCCTCGCAGACGTGAGTATTCGTCTCTCCGAGAGGCGATGTGTTTTATTTCGCATTCCCAGAGACGGCGCGCCAGAGAGGAGGCCCCCTTCAAACATTCGAATGCATCTTATTCCGGAAACTTACGCCATCCTCAGAAAGGAGCGGCTCGTCCGTCACGCTGATAAAAAATTGATAGGAACCGTGTATGGTATATATCGAGGAGGAGGAAAGATAGGGATACGGAGGAATGGGATGCAGCTCCGAGCCGGCTAAATCGAATTCCGCCGAGATGTCACTTATCTTCGCGTTACGTAACGTAGCGTGATTCGACGGCCGGTATCTCACAGGCGCGGAAGCGGCGTTCGCGTTACACGTTAAAATTAATCGCTTCTAAAGCCGCCGCCGCCGCCGCCGCCGCCGCGACCGCCACCGCCTCCTCCTCCATCTCGGGGCCAAAACCACGAGCTGCAGTTAAAATCGCATAAACAATTGACGGGATTCGCGCGCCGTATACCAGTATTTCCAGCGGTGGCGGCCGCCACCGCCGCCTATCTATTTCCACCCACGGTCGCTATCGTATTCCGCGAGCAATTTGACCGCAAGAAAATTACACTTGGTCCTGTAAAAAGAGAGAACGCGCGCGCGCACGGCGGATTAACAAGAAGGTACGCGCCTCTCTTTCGCTCGACGTACATTTAGCGCGGATCCTTTTAGGCGGAAAAGCGCTCTTTCTACACACGCCCGGAAAGGGGGGGAGGGGAGGGGGACTCTTACGGGTTTTCTAGGGCTTCAATCTTCCGGCACTCTTTCGCACTCCTACCTCCTCCCCCTTTTTCTACTCACTTGATTGCAATCTCTTTTTTCCCGACGTGAATAGGGTAGTTTCGCGGGCGGCATTCAAGCACTTGAACGCACGTCGCGGCGGCCGATAAAAGGCGGTAATTAATGTATGTAGCCGGTCGGTGCGCTACTATTTACGGTGACAGTTATGTGCGAGGAGGAGGAGCAGCAGGAGGACACGCGATGTGTGTTCAATCTCGTGTCTCCGCGCGAGCGAACGCGCGCTCTTCTTGCACAAATCGCCAATCGTCGTCCGATTCGTCCGTCGTCTCGAGCGAATCGATTAACGATTTGACTCGCCTCGGGGGGACTCCTCTCGTTTCTTGCGTCATTCGAACGTAATTACTCAATCTAGCGAATGTTCAAGTGCGAGTCAGAAGCGAAAATTTGCGACGGCGGTCTCGCGACCGTCGCATGCGCGCTGCGAAAAAGGAAAAGAGAGAGAGAGAGAGAGAGGGACTACATTTCGACTTTGCTTGTCTCCTGCGAAACTCGCTTTTTCGCCCACGAAAACGCGCAGGTTTTACAACGGGATGAGAGAACGTTCGCCTGGAGCCGGCTGATCACTACCTTTAATTACATCCTGCACCACCGACGACGACGACGACGACGAAGCTGGACGACGAGCTTTTTCCTCGTGCGCGCCAGCCGTTCCCGCTGGAAAGTTATTTCCTTCCGCGGGAAAAAGGGACAGTGTGTTACGGCCGCACCGAATAGCAAAGAGGAGCAGCAACGAGTGGCCCAGTATTCTATCGATCGTACCTTGAGCCAATCAGCGATTAACCGATCCCGTCCGATGACACTGACGGATGGCGCCCAATCTCCGTCGCGTTTGGATTCTTCGCACGAGGCAAAAGAGGATGATGAAAAAGAAGAAAGGAGAAGGAGAGGAACGCCTCGGAATAGCGAGAGGTAAGTCGCGCGTGCGCGAGGTATCTGTTTAGGGAATTAGCTGCCCGATTAAATTTGTCGAGAGACCTTAATTAAATTGATTAAAAGTCCAAGCCGAGAGAGGCCGGGGCGAAATAAATCCGCGCTGCGATGACGACGAACGGCAGGTTAACGCGACGGTGGCGGCCTATATCGATAATCCTTCGCGGACTAATACGCTTACGAACGGTTCGTTCCGTCGTAATATCCTGGGATTTATGGAAAGCCGTTTCGAACGAGAAGAAAAATCTCTCCGCCGAAGACGGAGGGAAGAAACGAATGGAAGCGAAATGGAGGCGGACAAAGAGAGAGAGAGAGAGAGAGAGAGAGAGAGAGAGAGAGAGAGAGAGAGAGGGAGAGAGAGGGAGAGAGAGGGGGGAGAGAGAGAGAGAGAGAGAGTAAGAGTGAGCGTCGAGAGGCGCCGGCACGTCGACAGCGGAGGGAAGAAAACGAAGCGTTGAGAGTAAACTTTGTCGAGCGTCAACACGCAGTAGCGATTCGACTATTTGCGGACTGAAACAAGGCGCGCTTCGGTTTCACGGCGCCTCCTCTCTCTCTCTCGCGCGAAACACACCTCGAGTCTCCTTTCTCGAGGGAAAGAGAGAGGACTCTTGAGAGGTCTCTCCCGAGAGGCTCGTTCGCAAAAGAAAAAAAAAAAGAGAAAAAAAACAGTCGAGCGCAGTCGAGAGTCGGGCAAGAATCTCGAGTCGAAATTTCGACCCCGCATTAACCCGGCAAACCCCGAACTGCAAACTTGAAGAACCAACGGAAATTTTCGAGATACAACACTGCTCTACACAAGCTATTGTCTCACCTTGAGGCTACTTAAACGGTTACTCACTGTTGCCGTTTTCCGCATGTTGAGCCTTAAGGACTCCAGAATCCTAACACTGGCATTCTTGGTTCGTAAATAATTTACGATCCTTAACTCGCAGAGCACCGTCAGTGACGGACTCGATATTCACGGACCGTTCGTATTCGGCTGCTTGGATTAATATTTTTCGTTACATGGAGCAACGTGCAGGGGCGCAAATTGATGAATTGGAAATTCATAAGGCTATCAAGAGACGCGATAATGTCTCGCGTCACGGTGCTAAACGATAATCATTTGTCGAACGATGATGGACTGCGAGTAAAATTCGTCAGATACCCGTTAAGATCCAAAATCCTCCGTATAATAAATATTTACACGTCTGTATAATAAATATTCATACACACTTAAAATAAATGACGTATCACTATCCGAGTCTCGACATCCTGCATCCTTCGTCTTAGTTTCTCGAGACTCAGGGCTGATTAATTAATTTATACACGTTTCTTCGAATTGTCGGGTCTGGAGTGTCAGGAGGCCAGAATGTTGAACGACGAAGGCAAGACAGAGAGCGACAGGATACCGAGAGAATATGATAAATCATATATTTCCAGATATGTCAAATAATTTATTACATAGAATCCTCACGAGAATTAACACGGAGAGGGAGACGATTAGTAACCATCTACATCGTCAAGATGGCGCGACAGCTTATGCAATGTTATATATCTCTGAGATTTTCCATTGATTGAAATTTTGCGAAATTTGAAGGGTTAATATAAAAGCAAAATTCCGATTAAGAAAGCGCGTTTCGTTTGTCTTGAGGAAGGAGGAGGGAAGGGAGGGGGAAGAAAAATACAGAACGAAACAGTTTACATTCGCACATTCGTGTATCTTCGCCGGCGAGCGTATATTTTTTCAATTGCGCACGTTAGGAAATTTACCGATCCCTCCCACTCCCCCTCTCTGTCTCTCTCTCTCTCTCTCTCTCTCTCTCTCTCTCTCATCTCACGGACTCGCAGCAGGACGTCGCCGTCTTGTATCGGCGCGTGCACGTAGAGAGCGAAGACGGCTGGCGGTTAATCAAAGTCGAGAATTGAGTTGTTTCAAGCTTCCACTGTGTTAGACACCGCCACGTTCACTACGTGCTGTATCGTGGTCCATACAGAATTACTTCATGGTTCAAGGATCAGGCACGCACGAGGAGGAGAGGACGCGTCGACGAACGCGTCAACAACGGCTACGTAGAAACCGAAGAAACGCTCGTGGCGAAAATCGACGTCTACCCGCGACGAGATTTGCTCATCTCGTCGCGATCTCTCCGCGGAAAGAAATAAAGAAAAAAAAATAAAGAGAAGCGACGACTTTTACTCCTACTCTCGTGTCTCACCGTGTACAGCGTACACAGTGTGTCGTATACAGCGTAATAACGATATGATTTCCGCGTGCGACGCGACTTGCGAGAGCGAGTCGCACCGCGCGCGGCTCACCGAGCTCTCACCGTGCCGCGGTTTCTGCATTTTCTTCACCCTTCTCAGATTCATTTCACGCCACGCAGGCTGCGCTTTGCTAACCTTCCGCAGGAAGCTCGCAAGAGCGCGAAAAACCCCAAGAGGGTTGATAGTCGGTGCATCCCGTTGTTTCCAGATGCGCGTTCACGCATTCTTCAACTTGGCGCCCCGTGAAAAGGGGCGAGGTCGCCTCACTTGTGTGTGCGTGCAGAGACACGAGGACGTTTGTATATACACATATGTGTGCGTGTGTGTGTGTGTGTGTGTGTATCTGTGAGTGCACACGTACATGCGTGCGCATTGGCGCATCGTTATCACGAATATCGGAACACGCGTACACACGATTTTTTTTTATTAGCCAAACATCGAACAGACCATCGTCGTGAGAATAGAAAAAAGACAGACAGAGAGAGAGAGAGAGAGAGAGGGGGGGGAGGGAGAAAGAGAGGGAGAGAGAGGGAGGGGGAGAGAGAGAGAGATAAGCGGCTGCGACGTCGTCGATGACAGCGTTAACGTTGACTTATACCGGATTTACAGTCGATGTACGGTCGACTGGGTCGGTGTCAAGTCGAGTATACTCGACTGACCAGTGTCAACGCTTTTAGTCGGGTTAATTTTAGTCTAATATTAGTCGGCTAAGCTCCTCACAGCGATTACTACGCTGTAAACTAAGCATATGACCTGGTTGCAGTTTATTTGAAAAAAAAAAAAAAAAAGAACGACCATCGGCGGCATTGTGTGTGTCCCCATTCGGTCGTTCAAACTCGCCGGGACGAGCAACGCGACGACGCGTGCCATTTTCTCCGTCTTCTCCTTCTTTTTGCTCCCTTTCTCACCCTTTTTTCTTCTCCACTTTTATGACATCGACGATTGACGGAGATCGAAATCGCGCCGTGCCGCGTCGCGTCGCGTCGCATCGCGTCATCGATCATCGATCGCACGATGACAAACTACGACGAGGAGGATGGGCGCGATAGAGCGAGAGAGAAAGAGAAAGAGAGAGAGAGAGAGAGAGAGAGAGAGAGAGAGGGAGAGAGAGAAAGAGAGACGCGCGATTCCTTCGCGCGTGGATTTACTTTTCATTGACCAACTTTCTAATGAGTGATACGAACTATACGCGCGCGCGCGATACATACACACACTCGCGAGTGCGAGCACAAAGTCACAAAGCTGCTGCAAGAATAATGAGCTAAAAACAACCCCACGCGCACTCTGACATTTTCTAAAATACATCCGCCGGATCCTCGGATTTGTGATCTCGCCGTCGCCGTCGTAAGCGAGACTCAATAAAAATCCAAAATGTCGCTCTCTCTCTCTCTCTCTCTCTCTCTCTCTCTCTCTCTTTTTCGTTCTTTTCTCTCGCGTTACACGCGATCAGCGCGAGGCGAGGCGAGGGTGTATCTCGACGATCGCGCGTGATTCGCGCGCTCGGGGGCGCGCTTAAGAGGCGTGAAGTAAATCGAAACCGTAAAGTACGTTCGCGTGCCGTTTCCTCTTTTTACGGCGCGCGCGCGCGCGTCGCTTTTACCGAGGTCGTCGAAATGCAAATGCTACACTAGAGGCGGGGCCGGCTCTAAGGAAACAATAATGGATTTCGCCGACTAATCCGAATTTAATGGTCAGCCTAGAAGGATACGTAGGGTAGAGGTAGGGCGAGCGAGAGACGATTAATATCGGAAGCGACACGGGAAACGAGATCGATAGCGCGCTCGCCGCTACGCGCCAATTAAACTATACCGTATTACAGCGTTCTAACGAGACGCATCGTCGGCCGCATTAATTCGCCGGGAATTGGGATCAAGCGGCATCATCGTGGACCATCGACGGCGCGACCCTTAATTACCCGTGCGCAAACCCCGAAGCGATCGTAAAAAAGGACGCGTCGGGTGTGCTTCTTTCCGCCCCGAGGCGGCCGCCGATATAACGAGCGCTCTCTCGTACCGTGCAAAATAAATTCGCCGCTAGACACTGCGGCTGGGATCAACTTCGATTTGACCTTCGTGCCGTCGAGATTAAGTCGAATAAACACGAGATCATGAACAAGTAGGAAACAAGGGAAAGAAAATTCGACGGACGCGCTCCGGGGCGTGTGGTTGAGTTCCTCGGCGCGGTGAAATTATTGCCCCACTCTCCGCGCTAATTTCCCAAACACCCCGGAGGGGGGGCGGGGGGATATTACACGCGCGTAATATTCTGTCTCACTCCACGAGACCGACAATTGCGTGATCAGACGCGGCATTCTTCAACAGGTCACGAGTACTCGTTTTTTTTTATTTTTTTTTTTTCGCCGATCGAGGCGCGTGTTCCGTAACGGATTGCGGGACGTTACGTAATATTTAACGGTACCGTCGGATACCGCCTGAGTAATTAATTATGCGAATCGTGGTCGCCGTCGTCGCCGCTGCCGGTCGGTGTCGATAGCACTGGAGGAATCGTCGCGAGCAGAATGAATGCCCTCGCTCTCGACGGGAGAGAGAACTTTGCTCGAGGCTGAGAGAAGCCGACGGGTACAGTTTAGCGAACTTTCGCGAGAGATACCGCCGCCAAATAATCGATACCGAAGCCGCCGCTATTCGCCGATACGATTGGCTCCGCCGATGTGAGCGCAGAATAGCATTGAATTTGAAGGCGAAGAAAGGCCGCGTCGTGCGCTCCCAATATTTTAAGATTATCGACTTTAAAGCTGCCCATTCACGATCGCGAGCGCCGTAATCCGATATTCCGCGCCGTTCATTCATCCACGCAGCGAGTTCGTTAAATTTTTACCGCTCACACGGCGGTCGTGGGAAAGTGATTCGTCGCGCTAATTGCGTACCGCCGAGGTACGTCTCTGAAAATTCTGGGACATGTGAAGAAAGAAAACAGCCGAAAACGACTGCGCGCACAGGGAGCATGCAAATGTGTGATTGTTGCCTTCTTCTTTCGTCTCTCTCTCTCTCTCTCTCTCTCTCTCTCTCTCTCTCTCTCTCTCTCTCTCTCTCTCTCTCTCTCTCGCTCCCTCTTTCATGACCGAAAGAGTTTGCCTGGAACCATCAGAAGTTCAGACTCGATACTGTACGAACATCTCGTCGACAAGGTCCAATACGAGTCTGCTTTAGTCATATGAAATACAGTACTGGCGACCGTCTTCACCCCCTGACTACCTAACTATTACTATTACTTTATTAGTCTATCATTATTTATACTAATATTTTTTTTTATCGTTCCATTACTTGTTTATACTCACCTTGCATATTCTTTTAGCTGATGTAAAACTCCAAAATTTGTTGCATCATTTTTCACTTCCTTGCGATTGAGGCGACACTGTCCCAGAGTGCTCAATAAATAACGCTTTCTCTCTCTCTCTCTCTCTCTCTCTCTCTCTCTCTCTCTCTCTCTCGCTCCCTCTTTCATGACCGAAATATCTCAAAATTTCGCTACGCGGATATCACACGGCGTTGCGTTAATTCCCCGCACATCCGGAGGATAAACGCGCCGTTTCCCCTCTGTGATCCAGAGCGGAGATGTTACGACAGGTAAACAAAAAGGAAACGCAGCAAGGGAGGCAACGTAAACACACAGACGATACAGCCGCTCGGTCAAGTTTTTCAGTCGTAGCGTGCCTCCTCCGCTTGATCTCGCGCGATAGCGCCGATGCGACGCGATAAGACGCGAGGAGACGTAACGATTGTGTTCGCCACGTAGAGGGAGAGAAAGGAGGAAGAGGGAGAGAAAGAGAGAGAGAGAGAGAGAGAGAGAGAGAGAGAGAGAGAGAGAGAGAGAGACGCGTCTCGCTCGTTTTCAATTTAGTGGAGTCGCGCGCGCTCGCGTGCTCCCTGCAAAAGAGAAATAACGGAGCGAGGCAGGAAAAACAACACGTGCTTCCGAACGACAATCTTCCCCGGCCGGAAGCGGTCGCCTCGTCGCGATCGGCTACGTATCGGGCTCTTTACGTCGCTTGAACACGTAGTTTTGCCTTATTCAGTGTTTCGCGGAGCGCGCGCGTGCACGTGAAGCGCTCGCCTGGCAAGCGGCCAGCAAAAACCGAGCCTGCTGCTCGAACCGACTGGACTTATTTTCACGGCGAAGCTTCGGTAACGTCCGCGGTTTACGGACCGAAAATAACGCCGACCGTATAAACATTGGCGAGTTATAATCGATGCGGAATATCGATCGACGCCGGTACCTGGCCGCCGCTGGAGAGAGAGAGAGAGAGAGAAAGAGAGAGAGAGAGAGAGAGAGAGAGAGAGAGAGAGAGAGAGAGAGAGAGAGAGAGAGAGAGAGAGAGAGAGAGAGAGAGAGAGAGAGAGAGAGAGAGAGAGGGAGAACGAATACTCCTTCAGCGCTTTCCAGAGAGCGAGAGAAAAAGAGGGACAGAGGAAACACACCGAGAGATTGATCGATCACACGAAATTTATTCCGTCCCGGGAATATACACACACACACACATTTAATCGTACCCGAAGATAAACCAAAGTTTAACGAGCGTGACGCGGCGCGTTGGCGGGTACGTTGTGTGTTTGCCGCGCGGAGATTGATTCGGAGCACGTCTATGTCTTGGCGTGAACGAAAGGACGAGGGGGGGAGAGAGAAAGAGAGAGAGAGAGGGGCGGGAGAGAAATCGGAAGCGAGTTGTCAGTCGTCCCCACGAAAAAAGGTAGAGACTTTTAACCAGCGACATGCTTGATATCGAAACGCGGGCGATTTAATCCGATCTCTCTCCTCCAGATCCAGGCCAGATCGATCGTCCGTCGTCCACGTGAATCCGTACGATCTCACGTACGAGCCGAGAAATCTTTGCAAATAGCGAATTAAGGAATAATTAGGAATTAGAGAGCGAGAGAGAGAGAGAGGGAGTCGCGTGTGAGAGAATCGACGAGAATCGACCGTGAATCGACGGAAGACTCGAAATATCGCGTCTCAAAGAGGCTTATAGGAAAGGACATAGAAAGAGCAGAAGAATTCTGGTAGAAAGAAAGAGAGAAAGGAAGGGGAAGAGAGAGAGAGAGAGAGAGAGAGAGAAAATTTCGCGCGTCAACTTTCGGAGCGGTGGCTGTTTGTAAACATTTTTCCTCGGTGAAGTGATAAACGTGACGAGATGCGGCGACGGCGGCGGCGACGACGACGACGGTGGTGGTGTCGACCGGGTGAACTACCGGAGGAAGAACGGGGAAAACAGCCGGAAGAAGGGAGGGGCAGGCAGGAAACGGGGAGAGGTTGTCTCCGTCCGTCCGTCGGCCGTCGCCACGAGCGTTCGTTTCCTCCGTATCGAACCGCAGGCAGAAATCGCACGCACAACAACGGCGATGAGGACAAGTGCGCGAACTCACCTAGGATCCGGCAGGACGATCTTCTTGCTGGCGCGGGCGGCTGGCGTGCACTTGCTCTTCTCCATGGCCATCAGGTAGCTGACGTCGGCCAACACCGCCTCGAGATCCGCCATTTTCCTTGGTGGTCCTTTGAACGGTGGTCTCGATTTATGAGGAAGACGATTACCCCTTCGCCGCCGTCGTCGTCGTCGTCGTCGTCGTCGGCGCTGTTGTCCTCGTCCTCGTCGGCGAGCGGACTTCTCCCTTCACTCCCCTAGGTCTTCTTCTTCCTCGGTCTCTTCCTCCTCCTCCTCCTCCTCCTAATACGGCACCGGCTCCGGGTGCGACCTAGCACACAGCCGAGAGAGCCGTTTCGCTGCCACGGACACGGTGCTCCGCCGCCGTTCGCGGGTTGCCTCACTGCCGCATATTTTTAGCGTAACACGGCGACGGCGACGACGGCGGCGGCGAAGGTAACATTCCGTACGATCGAACGGCCGGCTGAGGGAACGCGCCTCCTCGTTCTCTAATTGATGACAGATCGGCGTGAAGGACGGACGGACGGACGAATGACCGTACGAACGTCGATCGACGTGCGAGCGATCGCGACACGACCGGAGCTTGCAGCAACAACGGCAGAGGTTATTGTCGCCGCGAGACAGCGCGATGCTCCGGAAGATGATGCTCGCTCTCTTGAGGTCTCGCACTCTCCTTGTCTCTTCTCCCGCGTCGTCTGGTCCTTTTATCTGTTTATCTCTATCTGTGCTTTCGTCTCTGTCCTTTCTGTCCTCTCTCTCTCTCTCTCTCTCTTTCTTTCTTCCTCTCGGGACGTCGCACAACGTTGTTCTTCTACTACTTTTTTCTTCTTCTTCTTCTTCGTGTTTCACAATATCGTCTCTCGCACGCACGGAATTGCGCGTCGCGACGAAGCTAGCCTTCCTCGCACTCGGCTCGCGCGAGCTCCCATTTTACGCGAAACGCCGCGACGCCGTTGCTCCTCTCATCACGCCCGTGTATCGAGTGATCAACGTTGCGCGTCGGCGTCGAAGTGGACTCCTGAAAGCGCAGACGATTGATAAGCGAACAATTTGATAGTCGTAGGCATGCAATCACTCTAGGTCGAGTCGGGATGGGACGGGACGAGACGCACGAAAATCTCGCGTTGCTTCGCGAGCACAGAGCAACAACACTGCAACTCGCCGACAACTCGCTCAGCCGCAAGCTCGCGACTACTCGCTCGCGACACTCACACTCACACTTCGTTCCGTACTGGCTCGCGCCCTGATTGGCCGCGGCGCCACTCGCGGATCCGCCGCGAAATATCATCGATAAAGTAGTCTCTCTGATTCGAATCTCCGCTGGATTAAAGACCGTCGGCAAAATAGAACGTCTCTTTTACCGTAACAAAAACTCGAGTGGTTCGAATCTCCGCTTGAGGATAAAGCGACGCTTCTGTAATTATACACATTTTTCCTCATTATATAAAATTTGTCCTTTTTAACTAAACTTTTTGCGCGGCTGCAAAAATTGCAGGTGAAAGTAAAGAGTTCTTTTCATAAAAAATGTAGTCAATTATTGCTTTTCTCCCTTTAAAGCTCAAAAGTTCATTCATTTTCTGGGCTAAATTTTGTGCAAGTAATTCAAGAATTGTTAATATATGCGAAATTTTAATTTCAAACTCGTAAATACTTTTTCCTTCGCGACTTTTAATTAAAGCAGTCATAATTGTGTCATAACTGGAAACTAAAAATTCCAGAAGGAACCTGTTTTCTCAATAGGATCTGTTATTGTGAACTGTAACATCACAAATTGGTTTCAAAGTGTGTATTATGAAAATGTAATTCATCTTTACTAAAATATTAGGATCATAATATAATTCAACCGTAAGTCGGATATTTCTCTACTTTTCAAGTAATATTACTCAACAATAATATTACTCACATCCACCTTCTATTATACAAAATATAGGTAAGATTCAATAATAAACTACCTCAACATTATTTTAAGTTACAGTCTTTTGAATCTTGCCTTTTTGTTTCACACATTATATTAGAATTGAAACATTTATTAATTCTTGCAAATAAATTATTAATTACATATAAGTACAACATACTTAATCGAACTTTAAGAGAAATATACAGTATACTAAAGCTGTAATGAATAATACAGAAAAATGTCTTGTACATAAATTTAAAGTTTAATGTACCATCATTTTCTGATATCAAACTGATCATTCATGAAAGATAAAAATAAACATTACATTTTAATAAACACGTGTTTTCATATTTTAATATTTTAGACAAACATCATTCTCTAGTAGTATTTCCTGCTATTATAGTTACAAGATTGAAGATCAAGTATAATTTTCTTCATTCAACATGATACATAGAAAATTTTGTATTAAATTTTCCAAAACAATCATATCTGTTGTATTCTCGGTTTTTTCGAACATTGTTCCAATACACAGTAATTATTTCACTAACCGAAAAATTACACACAAAAACTTACTTTTTTTTATCATCTTTAATTTACAGGATTTGTGACTATTTATAGTCTTTAAGCACTTTCAATTATAAATCTTAATCCTTTCCCTACTGTTAACAAATCTAGAACAATATTAACTTTGGCAATCCTACCTACTGTACTTTTTTCTTTTTAATTCGTATGTATATATTATATGGCAATCCCATATGGCCAGTAATCAAAATACCAATTATAAAATTGTAGCGTTATTTGGGGAATGTATTTTACTTAAATTGGAATTTGTCACGAGGCACATGGTATTTTTTTACTTATTATTTTTAAATTAATATTTAATAAGATAGCATGTGTGTATGTGTGTTCTAGAACTATACACATAATAGTTAACTTCGAGTTAGCACATTTTATTGTTACGAGAAAGGTATCGATTTGAATTATTGCATCTGAATTTTTATATTCACAGATATTTTTGAAGAATTATATGACCAGATGTATTTGCGGAAATAAATAAAATATAGTTAAAAATATAGTTAGGAATTATAATACACAATGACTATACAATTAATAAATAACGCAATAAGATAAAATTCATAGCGATTAATACATAAAAATATGTACTAGTCCAGTAAGGAGAGGATTACAGTGTAGATTTCTAAAATCACAGCAGACTTATTAAATACCACTCTATCAACTCGTAGACGAAACAAGTCCAAATTTGATCTAAGGTTAAAGGCTCGAATGTTCATCAGAATTGCCACAGAAAAGGGGAGAACATAATACAACATGGTGGTAGGCACCCCAGTAATTGGCAAAATGCTTATAAGTCTTCCATTTCTGGCCTATGATAACAATAGTGAATCATTATTGTTATTATTGTTATTAATATTAGTATTATTATTATTATTATCCATTTGTCTCACATACCCGTGTGTTTGATCCGACGTTTGAGTTTAACTAACATATTACAGAACACGATATATATCGCTTTAACTAGGCGCACGCTGTAATTACCATTATAAACTCTACAATAACATTCTAGTTATGTAATGAGAGTATGCGATGAGACATACGACGAGAAGGAAACAATTAACATATGTAGAAACAAAGGCCAAGGCAAGTGTTACCAATTGAGGCCAAAATTCTTCACTTGCACATAGCACCATCCTGTATGTATCAAGTTCCATTTCAAACGCATAAATTTCCTTAGATTATCAGCCCAGCACTGAAGGAACACGAGAACCTACTGTAAAATCTTTATATTGGGAGAAAACGCATATCTGAAAAGTTTCATACAATCAGTTTATTTCATTAATAAAATATTTGATTAAAGTCTTTGTAGCAGTAACAAACCTTATCTTTTAGTCGTTGACAAAGTTGTAGCGCGATAGTAAGCAGAACAAGAGCATCATTTAGCCATGGCACGCTGCATTCTGCCTGTTGTGTTTCATATTTAACACTGCCATGAGCATTCTCTAATTGATAAACTGCTAAGACCAGTTTGTAGCTTTGAATATAAAAACTAATGGCCAGATTCTCTGGGAGGTTCGGATTAAGAGATTTCTATAAGCAAAAATATTTAGAATACATGAGTAAGAGTGCCATTCTATTTATAATAGAACAAAATATAAAAGATACGTACCATATTTCGACTCTTAATAAGATCGTCCATTGGTTTCTTTCTAGGGACAATTAAACTGGTTCTGCTCCTTTGGAGACAACCCAAAATATTACCTAGAACATGCATGACTTCATCTGAAGTCTTAAAAAGGTAATGCCTGTCCACATTGTCTATATGGGCAATGGCTTGTTGCAAATGGTTAGCAGCATCTTGTATCTGTTGTAACTTCCATGGATGTTCGTTTTGAATACTTGTTCTCATATTTATGTTTTGTTGTCGCTGTACTTTAAAATTTACTTCCTACAAGCAGTAATAGCAGTGACAAAACATAAGTATAATCATATACTTTTATAAATACAACTGATTTCACTTATGATTTCAATAACATACTAAATATCTTACCGCATTTGTAATACTGTCGCCGGTGAGAACGGCAACACACTTGACTTGATCGTGTGCAGCCGCAAACACAAATCTGTCAGTTTTATTATGTTGATCATTACCGAAGAGTGTCAATGGAAATCGCTGAGCACACTCCTGTAAGCAAATAAATAATCAATATTAACATGCTTATGGATTGATCTCTAAAAACTCAACATAGGATAACGACACTATGATAATTTAATTATGCGCACTACATGGTTACACTTATTTTACATACAATATACATACTATTAATATATTTTTAAGCTGCGATAGCGAAGAGTGCACTTCCTCACGAAGCACCCACTCAAACTCCATTTGCTGAAAACAGAAGCAGCATCGCTAAGTTATCGACTCCAACATATACATGGAACACAACAAATATTCAGGTACCAAACAAACGTTCAAGCAAATGTCAAACGACCTGATGACAAGAGACGACTTAACCTCAAAATGCATCTTGTAAGAGGTCGAATTGGCAAACCCTAAACGTGATTCACGTTTAGTGATAGATAAGCAGCCAATATCTCGTGACAGATTACACAAGCCACACGATCCGAATGATTAGATAAATATTAGGTAAAGTAACTTACGAGATTGTGCGCCTCCTCCTTCTCGCAGTCCGCCATTTTTTTACTTGGCATCTGACTAGCAGCCGAATTGATTAGTGCCGCCATCTGCTTTCATGTATATAGAATTTCGCAGCTATGCACAAACGCATGCAAGTCCATCCAAGCATGTAAATTGGATTACTTCGTATAAATATCGATGGTCTTATATCTTAAGGCTGCGTTCCAATATTCACTTCCAGTACTGAAAATACATAGTTTCTGTCACGTATATTATAGATTTATAGTGCTGGCAGTGAATATCGGAACGCAGCCTAAGAAGCAGTTGCGACGTAAGTGACATTTGTGAGTTTTTCCGTTATCAAATACGATACATAACAGATATGCAATCGCATCCCCTCTCGTATCTCGAGAGGATAAATTTGTTTTGCTTCGTCATTTCCACTCTAGAAAGTAACAATTTGTGGTGTCGTACAGTCGTATTTATCTGTGAATTAAAGAGCAAGTACCGAAAATTATGGAAAATTGGCAGTCATGAATAGTATTATGTTACATAAATAACGTGTAATATCAGAGCGAACTTTACTTATTCATTTTCATTTTAGACGAAAAAGAAATCAAAATTTTCAAAAAAGAAAAAATTAAAGTTCAACTGTCAAAAATTATTTGTATGAGCTATTTTATTGTTAATCTGCGTTCTTGAAATATTCGACAATTCGATAGCATTGAAGGATAGAGTTATTTGAGAATCTGTGTTTTAAATACATGATAATGTTAGAAATTTGGATGCCGCTATTATTATAATCGAATTCTATAGTTGCGATTTTCGGCAACGACACAAATCGAGACTACGGCTGCGTTCCGATATTCATTGCCGGTACTGAAATTCTAGAGTATATGTGACATAAACTATAGATTTGCAGTGCTGACAGTGAACATTGGAACGCTGTTTAGCGGTCGAATGTGTTGAAGGTTTCAAAGTCCACGTTCGAAACACGAAAGACGGTGCAAATATAATATTCGGTTATTTGTTGCTGTCAATCATCGTAAAATTAGCAGCTGTCGCCTTAACCGGACCTGTCGCAAATAAATCAGTTGTAAGTACTTACGAATTTTATACGTTCTAATCATATTTTTAAGCAGGGTTAAAATTCAATGCTTCTCTTGATTATCGTTTAGCTGCATATATTATTTTTATTCATTTATTGAATAAATTCCATGCTTTATTTTCATTATATGCATGCATCTAATGAGTTAATTGTAGTAAATTAGTTTAATATCAATATATTTGACATGTATAGTGAATGTATAGTGAATGTGTTTACATGTGTGTGTGTGTGTGCGTGCATGCACACGCGCGCGTGTTATGTGTGATATCGAGATAAATTTACAATTCAAGGTAGCTACAAAGCTATTTAATTCTAAAACTGCTACAAGAATTTTGTGTCATGCAATTACTAAAGTGTATTATTTAAGTTAAATGCATTATGTAAAAAATATGCATGTATTCCCCAGTGTTAAAGTCAGTGCTTACTGTAAGTTTTATTTAGTCTTTTTGCTACTATTTTATTTTCATTTCACTTTTAGACTCTTCTTTCTCAATTATGTCTTTAAAGTTGTATTATGATTTGATGTCACAACCTTCGAGAGCTTTATATATATTTCTCAAGGTCTGTAACTTACCATTTGAACGGAATATTATAAACTTGAAGAATCTGGAGCAACTTACCCCAGAATATGAAAAAATTAATCCAATGAAGAAAGTACCTGTCATTGATCATAATGGCTTCAAACTTGCTGAAAGGTATTATTAGTTATAGATAACAGTAAATAACAGTAATAAGAGACGTACTTGCATCTATTTCTGGTTTGGATGGCTTGTGATTGCTTTGTCTTTTTAATTATTCCAGTGTAGGGATCGTGCGTTATATATCTAGAGAATTTAAAGTGGATGATCGTTGGTACCCATCTGATTCTAAACTTCAAGCAAAGGTTGACGAATATCTCGAATGGCAACATCTTAACACAAGACTACATGCTGCTACGTACTTTTTAATACAGGTAATACTCTTTTATATATTTTTGTGAACTAACATTAAAATGGTTTATGTTATAGTTTCTTCTGCCCCTTATAAAAGGGAGGGCACCAAAAGCAGAAAAAGTAGCAGAATCCGAAAAACGTTTGAATGATTGTCTCGATCTTATCGAAAATGTATGGCTGAAAGATAAATTATTTTTAACTGGAAATACCATCACTGTAGCTGACATATTTGGTACTTGTGAAATTGAACAAACACGTAAGTCATGTATACATCTTTCGGTCTCATCTATTATAATACAATGTCTGTAACTTAAATAATAAGGAATCTATCTTTCGTTTCTTTCGATAGGCTTAGCTGGTTATGATCCACAAAAGGAGAGACCAAATTTGACTGCTTGGATGGAAAGAGTTGCTAAAGAGACAAGTCCTCATTATCAAGAAGCTCACAAATTCTTAAATCTGTTGATTAAGCAAGCTGGGGAAAAAACGAGCAAAATTTAACTTTCTCCTGGATAAATGGATACACTTACATATTATTTGTTTTGATCTATAAATTAAAGTATCTTTTATATTTTTTTTGTTTTAGATACGTTATATAAATATGTTTGGATAAATATATCTATACAGTTGATAAATATTCTATATTCTATATTCTGGGATACACAAAAATAAACTTGTGGTTCTACAGCTCTAAGCCATGTATTCCATAAAAAACTATTACTCTGCAGATCATATATATGCACAGATACGCCATTTATCATTTATATTCCATCCATTTATTTGCATCCATCTAAACGAGTTTAGTGCTGCAATCTCTTTACAGGTACAACTTTTATAAAAGTATAAAAATGTCATTTGTCGATAATTTTGTTTCTCATACATAATTAAAAAGTGTTAAGACATATATATACTCTAAGTGTTATTTTTCTCAAAGCAACGCGTGCTTTTAGATACATACGTTTAAGAATAAAAGTTAATTTTCATACCATACTCTAGCTGGTTTCTTTGACACACATTTCCGATAAAGCGTTCTTTTGTCGATTTCGCATTTGGTAATATAAGTTTGCAGTCGAATCTCTTAATCGCTACGACTACGCGTAAGGTACATCAGAGGTAGCACGTTCGTAACACTTGTTACATTGAAACACATAATACATACCAACGAGAACTGACGCGTAATTATTATCCAGATTACAATTATCCTTCGTATTATAATTATTGCACAATACATATATCATTTAACGCGTAATAACAAGGAATATAATGCGTGGTGCGCTGAGCTCTTTGTCTTTCACAGTTCGCAATTTACAAAACGAAACGTTAGACTATGAGCGATGCGCCATAAAAATTACAACAAGCATTTGTTTTACAACCAGGCACACCTTATCACATCGTAATATAAATTCAATACGACTGCAAGATATAACTTGCACTCGTTATAAAATTTATTACATGTTGACTAGAGGTAAAAGGATCGTATTACGGCAAGAATATTGAGAGACAATGATGAGAAGTGTTGCCTTGGATATTTAATAAATGTCAACCTGTGATTTTTCCAGATTCTCACAAATTACGATTTTCCAAGCTTCTACGATATTTCTCTCAGACGAGTTTTTTCAACTTAGGCATCCTTTTCGGACATTTCTCAACGTGGATGCTCCAATGACGAGTCTGACACCTCTCGTCGCAATAGAATGCCGCTTCACAACCCAAACACTTAAACATAGAGCCAATCAGACCGCAGTTGGAGCACTCGAGGTTGTTCGTAGTTTCCAGAGTGCGATTCACCTTCCCCAAGTGCGGGGTATCGCAATTACGGGTCTCCTTTCTTGCCGTCTCCTTTGAGATCAATGTATTGGACGTCGGAATTGTGTTGATCTTGTATGTCGACGAAGACATGGAAGCTGCCTCTTGCGCGTTGTCATTGAAGATAGCCGATTGCGAATAAGCATCATCAGTTTTCACGTAAGGCAGTCTATCCAAAATCAGATTCTGTAACTGATGATAATTGCCGGTGTTCAGCCGCGAATTCACGCTGACTCCGCCGGTGACGGATTGTACTTGTTCAGGCAGACGTTCACGACTCGCTGTTCTATTTGCTATCAGCTGTGTGGACTCGCTGTCGATCATGCCGCTGATACCTCCGGACATCATCTCCGCATCGGTTCTTCCGTACGGTGGCAAAGGACCACGTTGTCGGCCGAAAGAAGCTGCTGCCATCACAGCGGCGGCTGCTGCCGCGGCCACAACGTCTGGAATCATCCTATTCCTGCCGCACTGATTAGTACTTGAAGAATAGCCAGCTAAAGGAGCGGTACGAGCCAACGTCTGTTGCGCTGCGCCTGGCAACGGAGGCGGAGGCGGAGGCGGCGGAGGCGGCGGCGGCGGCAATAACAACGGTGTCAGGCAAGCTGTGGATGCGGTGGTGCCGTTTTGAGTGGCCGCCGTCGCTGTCCTCAGTCGATCAAAATCCAAACCGGCGACGGTGTGCTGATAATTCCCCGCTGCGGATAAAGACGCGGGATACTTGAGAAGATCCGTGGTGAAGTGCCGCGTCGCCGCCTCCTGCAGATGCGTCGGGAAACGCTTGTCCAGATGCTGCATCTGACGAAGCGGCGAGGAGTGAGAGTCCTGAAGCGGTATCTGGTAACCGCTTATTGGTGGCGCAGCCGTGTGCAACCGCGAGTGATAAGAATAGTCACCGTATGGGCATATTGCTGAGTGGTAGCCATAAGCTGCGCCGCTGCCGTAAGGATCGATCTGTAACGATGAGAATTATGAATTTTCTCTTTTTCGGATATCTTCACATACAGCGACTGGTTCGTACGAACTCGTTAATACCGCTGTTTCTTACCGCATAATTAGGTGGATAGAACTGGGTAACCGAGATCGGCGGGCAGATTCCTGTTCGGACTGCGGGCGCAGCTGATGAAGCTGCGGCGTACAATTGCTGCTGACGCTGCTGGTGTTGTTGACGTTGCCATCTCTCAGTGTTCCACTGCGGAGCTACGTTGACAATGTTGCTCCGAGTTACATTGCTCGGCACACTCGCGCGCACCTTTTGCGTCTCCAGTCCAGGAACCTGAGCGCAAGTAAATTGGTGGAATTTCAGTTAAAAAAGTTATCGTCATCGGGAAGGATGGTTGTTGGGGCGAAAGTACGCTTACGCGAGCCACCTTTGCGGTCGACGCAGTTGGTAGTGTCACTCCAGACTGTAGTTTAGACTTGGACTTGGCAGTCTGCTTCTTCGACATTCGTGTCACCCAGTTGCCCAGTGTGGGAAACTGCTCCGTCATAATGCGATTCCCCTCGTTTCGTTGACCGGCACTGTCTTGAGCGACTTCGTTGTTGCAACTGTTTGGCAAACTGACATGCAAAATGAAATTAAATAGCCGCAAATGAAATTTATATTGTTTGTAAAGTGCCAGAGTTACACCTACACAACGCATTGCTGGTTCGAACTGCTAACACTTGATCCAGACTGAGCGAACACCAGAGGTATCGTTGGATTTAAAGCCACGGGTTGGCTAACGCTCGACGTCACCTGAGTACACTGGAATACGTTTAGACTTCTTAGATCTAATCTGTTAGCAGTTGGTTTCTTTTGTACTCCTTTTGTAATTTCATCGCAGCTAATTTGAAATGCTTTCCCAGGTTACTTACCTTCTGCGCGTTCCTCGTATTCTGTATAACGCCCGTGAAGACCACCTTGTCCCTCGCAACGGGCGCGCCGTAGTAATTCGATTGCAGTTGCAAGATGTTAGTCACATTAGACGTGGCCACTTGCGGTCGTCCGACTGTCATTGGTGTTTCTTGTGCCGCAGTAGACGTACTCGCGACGATTCTACCTTCACTGTTGACCCTCTCGTCAGAATCGTAGGCCGTGTGCTCCGTGCTGTTCCTGGTTCCCTCGAGAATCGGATTGGACGAAGGTAACAACATCTCGCTCGATCTGCTTTGCTCCTGTTTCTCCTCTTGTTTCTCGCGAACAATTTGTTTATTCACAGTTTGGGCTTCCGCAACCTGCGCGATCACTTCATCGAGACATCCTTGAACGGCGGCGGGTTCCTTCGTGTCCCTCGTGTCGCCTTCGTCTATCTCGATGTTCACTGTCGAGCGTAGAAAGTCGTCGGAAGATATCGGCGATGTCGAACGTTCAGGCTCGTCCACGTCGTCGAATGTCTTCGTGTCCTCCTGGATCTTCTCCTCGATCTCCGGATTCTTCAAAGTTGACAACAGCTTCGTCGAAAGCTCCTCCGTGTCCCATTCTGCCGTATCGTTTCCCAGACCTTCAAACTCCGACGATGAAATTGGAGACACAGCTGGTTCATCCGTCACACCGCTACGAATAACTGTTCGATCTGCATCGTCGAAAATCTTAACTCCCTTTTTAATCGATGAGCTTGACGAATCGTCGCTACTTCCGTGCCAGCTTGTCGCGCTGCCTAAATTCTGTTTCGTGCATTCCAGGGTGGTCGGCTGGATCGCGATGTACACCCTAGGCAGCACCGGCGGACTGTCTCTCACTTTGTCCGGCGACTTGCTCTTCTCGTAGTCAATGGGAGAACGTGGTGAAAGCTTCGGCGGTTCCGGCGACGGCGACGGCGACGGCGACAGCGACGGCGACGGGGAAACGCTGGCTGACTGCCTAGCGGCTAACATCCCATTGATCACCTGTGCGACACCGCCGCTGTCGCCGGCGGTTCTCTCGACGACTTGCTCTTCGTCCAGCTCGTCCTCGTAGTTGAGGTCGACGATCTCGTCAGTCGACATCGGCGGTATAGAGGCGGAGAGCTTGCACAGCAGCTTCGAGACGTTCTCGATCTGCTTCTCATAACAGTTCATCATCTGTCGCAGCCGCGTGCTACGCTGCGGACTCGTGTCGGCGTCATTGCTGCGAACGGCCATCTCGCGCGACAGTTCCAGCGCCTTGCCGCGCAGTTCCCGTAATTTCTGACGCAGCCGGTTACGACGGTACTTGATCTTGTAGCCGTCGCTCTTCGGCGAGGATCGCCGGTTCTTGTCTCGCAAGATCGGCTTGTCAGCATCTTTCTCTGCGCTCACGTTGCTCCAGAAGACCGTGGAGTATTCGGATGGAGATTCCGGACGTGGCGTGGCGCCGGTTACGATGCGGTAATTCAACTCGTTGCCTGACTCATTGCTCACCTCGACATTGCGGTACTCATCGGTGATGCTCGCTGAGAACGAAATAGGAAAGGGAAGAAAAATTTCGTGTGCCGCTGAAGAGTCATGCGTTAGTAACTTATGGAACATTATTTTCCCAATGATAGATTAAAACGAAAAATCGTACCTTCGCGCACAACTTTCTTCAGTCTTAAAGGCGGCACAACTTTGTTGCAGATCTCCTTCGTCTTCTCCACCTCCGGCTCCGTTGTCGACACCATGACTGACGACGAATACCTTTTGTCATCCCACAGCCCCAACACCACGTGCTGCGACCGCCTCTCTCCTTTGTCCGCCAAATTACCAGGACACGTCCTAGAATATTCTTTCAAAATATTCTCGACGCGTTCGTCGCGCGTGTGACTGGCGTCCACCTCGTGGGATTTTCTCCGTTTCTTTACCTCCTTGGTAATCTCTTTCTCATATTCCCTGTCCAGATCTTCGCTGCTTTTTCTCTTAACGCTACCGATCTCTTTCGCAATCTGTAACACGTACATCATCATCGCTAAAGAAAACTGACAGCAAGTCGCAATGATACTTAAAAGTAAGCGGCGTTAAATAACTCACAAGTTTTATCTATGGATATCGTTAGCGTCGGCCAAGAAAGTTTAACTGTGCAGTGCACAGTAACTATATAACATAACGATAAATGTATTATGTTTGTTGAAAGATATAGTACCACCGGAAACGCTGTTCTCTTATCGGACGTCGCCGCTGTGAGAATTGAATTTACCACCTGCACGACGTTAGGCATGTCCGTGAGGGTGTAATTCGTCCGATCGATGAGTTCGCTCGCGAGTATCATCCCGTCGCTCTTCTCATCCCGCTGCCTGAACGGGAACTCACTGAGCTCGCTCGTGCAACTCGAAGATTTCTCGGATTGTACCTTGACGACGCTGTCCACGCTCACGGGCTTCGACAGCTTGAGGATCGGCGAGCGTGTTTTCCTCGACGTCACGATCGACGCTGCTGACCTCGTCGGCGTCGGCGGCGCCGGCAGAATGGGCAGGGAACGATTAGGCTGCACGGGGATCACGCACGGGCCGCGATCCCTCAAGGCGGTCGCTAAACTACCGCCTGTACCGCTGCGTTGCAGCCTGCTGGAACTGTCGGCTATCATGATGCGAGATTCTAGAAGAGAACGAGAGTCACATTTACTATTGCAGTTAAATCTAATATAGAATTCTATGTATCTCATTAGAGAGTATCCGTGTGGTAGAATCATATGTTTTGCACCAAAGCATTAATTTTCTCATTAACAAGGGAGCGAACGCTTATTCATAAGATTGTGATTTTGTGTTTTAGGTTCTGTGTCTCTCAGAATGGCCGTGAGTGATTAAAATCACGCAAATACCTCTCTCTTTGCGTTATGAAATCATAAAGCTTGAAAAAACAATGTGTTAAAAAAGTTATAGGTAGATTTACAAGTTAATGCACACACACACACACACACACACACACACACACACACACACACACACACACACACACACACACACACACACACACACACACACACACACATACGCACACATACACGAGTTGATAATATGTTACGCGAAGGTGCACTGCACATTTTGCACGCGACCGTTTTTGTACACGAGGAGCGTAATTGATGATGCGTCATATATTTGTTCTTTGATGTCGACGTCGAAGTCGAAATGAAGGTACGAATTATTAGACATTGATAGATTGTACTTTTTTTTTTAACATGTTTTTATCGCGTTCTCACCCGACATTTCTGAGTTCTTGCCGTCATCGAATCGCTTCAGAATTCGGCTTTGTTTCCAGGTAGCCCTCGACTCTTCGCTGGTTAAATCCACGATGATAGGAGTTTCATAATCTAACGAGGTGACCGTGTTCGACATGGAAGTCCTCTTATTCGCTTCGTTTTCGTAATAATCGATATGTTCCTCCTCATCCTCCTCATCCTGTTCGTTCATTAGATCTCCGGTCTCGCGCATCTTCGCGACGCTATTCTGCAACTGGCATTCTGCACAATCCTTGCACGTGGAGCACATGTCAATCGCGTCCTCTTTCTGCTCCGTCGAGCTGGAAATCCCCATGCAGGTCGCCCGTTCCGCCAATGCAACATGATTGGTGTCGCTGTTCTCACAGAAGAGCTCCACAATGTCGCAGGTCAGGATGTTGGAATCGTTCGTGTCTATGGAACATTTGTTAAATTCCAGGGGCAAGATTCTCCCGGTGTCATCGGACCGGCTGCGCGGTTTTTTACTACGGAATGTCGCGAACTTGGGCCAACGAGATTGCGCGAGTGACTCGTTGAATTTTTCTCTTGACGACGACGACGACGACGACGACGACGACGACGACGATGACGTTTTCCTCTTGCGTGCCTTTAACGCGATGTTCAGGTGCCGATCGTGTAATCGCATTTTCCTTTATGCGATAGTTAAGTGACACGAGACTCGAAAGTTCGCTGGAACATTTCGCTCCAGTCGCGTTTAAAAGTATTCAGAAAGGCGGCGTCCTCCACCTCCCTTCCATTCGCAAGAAACACGCTGCAGTAATCGCGATTGAAAGGGGGGAAAGGAAGGTAATTAATTATTAAAAAGCCAACGTTATACTTTAGTAGTTTTGGTCGATGAAGTTGAACAAAGTCTCGCGATGCAAATAATATATAGCGAAGGGGTGGGAAGCGAGAAGTGAGAGCGGGAGTGTGAGAGAAAGAGAGTAAGGAGTGTGAGAGGGAGCGAGCGAAAGAGAGAGAGAGAGAGAGAGAGAGACGCACTCACGAAAGGGAAGGCAATAATTGCAAAGCTTCGTGCACTATATGTCAACCATTCTACGGTGTTTTTTTCCTTTTTTTCGTTTGGAAGGCTCCTCCTATCGATTCTTATCGATCGCACGTACGCATTGTGCATCAACTATCCACTGCATGGTGTGCAGAACACACGAAAAAGGGAGAAATTACGTTTCGCACGCGATACACGCCTCCCTTGCCTCTACTTTTCTCTCTCGCTCTTCTCTCGCTTTTCTCTCTTTTTCTTTGCCGCCCTTTCTCTCTCTCTCTCTCTCTCTCTCTCTCTCTCTCTCTCTCTCTCTCTCTCTATCTATCTATCTATCTCTTTCACTCGTCAGAGCAACGCACATGCATTTTTCTTTTTCTCTTTTTTTTTTTACTTATACGGAAATTTACGGTCGCATCGAAGAACTCGAAAGCGTAGGGAACGATCCCCCTCGAGACTGAATTGAAAAGTGAAAAAAGGAACGTTCGTACTGGAAACTTTCGTCGTTGTAACATGTGCGCGACGCATATCTAAAATGCGTAAGTAAAATTCGATCAACTTAACATTGTAGTTCAACCGCGAACGTAATTGTTGAATGTCACGGCAATCAACACTTTTAGACGAAATTACCGGCAACAAACGAAAAGCCGTAGTTTGGGTCGCAAAATTGACGATATTTTCGAACTTACTTCACCGGTTCGCTACTCTATACGCGTGTATTTTCAAAAAATACTTTAATAATATTTAAACAGCAAAGGATACTCGCGTTATTGCATATTTTTACATTATTTTTTTCTATCTCAGTTTCAGGTACAAGATATGATTAAATTTCAAAAATAATTCACAAGGATGTTCAATGTGTCACTAGTTATGAAACTTCGCCGTTACATTTTATCGAAGTCATGCTGATTATATTAATTTTAATAACAAAGAAGGTATATATGCAAATTACCTTCGTGCCGACATATCCAGAAGCTAAATGAATATCACACACAGTGAAGCAACTATATAAAGATACGACGCAGTGAAGCACTGTGTTCAGTCGATTATTAATTCTACTGTTACACAGTTCACACGGTAATGCAACTTCCATACTTAAACTGTAACGGAACATCGTGCTCTTCTGTCGCTCACGGACAGAGGGTATAACTAGCTAACGTTACTTCTGATCATCAACACTGCTGAGTTTATATGTCACGCTAAATCTTGCACCACCCCCTACATCCTTTTTCCTTTCTTTTCCTCTTATTTCATGAACGTTTATTTCTTTCCGCAAAATACCTCGTCTTCTTCTCTCTCTCTCTCTCTCTCTCTCTCTCTCTCTCTCTCTCTCTCTCTATCTATCTCTTTACAATAATTTTACTTCATTACACCACTAAAGTAACGAGGAATCAGCAGCTAACAGTGCTTCTTCACGCTGTCGAGCCTGCACGACCACTTTCGCGAATTTTACCGCACTGCGACGGTATCGCAAACGTGTATGACGTGTCGTTGTTATCACCGAAAATAACTTCGCGACGAAGTGCACGAGTGGACACGTGAAACGTCTCGCGCCTCGCATTTCTTTCTAATCAGACATTCCGCATGCGTTGAGGCCTCCGCTGGTCTCTCGACGCGCCGCGCGGGACGCCACAACACTTTATTCTTCACGCTCGATATCACCCGGAGAGACAGTGTCCACGACGTACATCCACGTGTCATCGTGCCCTCAGACTGTCACGCGTGAAGGAGCGCGAGTCTCGGCGGTGCGATGGAGTCGCCTGTCCCCCTCTATTTAACACGCTACACGCGCGAGCGACAACAGCTCTCTTCAAAAGAGCCCTTCGACGCGGAGCGTATTTCAATTGGCCGTCCAGGACGCGCATCCTGCGGCGCAGGCGACGGCGACGACGGGAGCCGGAAGGACGATCGGAGAAGGGGCACACGCGAGGGAGTCGATCATATTTAATGTCTCTCGACGCGATGTCCGCTATTTTCTTGCTCCCCTCTCTGTGTTATGCATCTACAATGTTACGTCTTCGGGGAAACCGAATCGACAGAATTATTCGCAGACTGGAAGTATCGCGCCCCCACGGCGCTAATAGTCGGTATGAATATAGTTGGAACTTTTTTTCTCAAAGTAGATACTCTCCTTTTCGCGCGACTCCGTCGGACTTAGGAACGACGCTCAATATCTAAATGTCTCGGTAGGAACTCGTTAAGTAACGTATGCATCAGAGAGCTGCTAATAGCCATATATTAGCGTATACTGCTCACGCATACATATATTCCGCTTCTTATCTGTAGGCGCACTTGCGAGTAGTTACGCGTATACGCTCAATGATAACTTCGCTATGATAAAGCGATCGGCCAACATCGTTATAACACATCATCATTATACCTTCTGTAATTAAATTCTTTTCCTAGAAGCATCAATGTAACTCGTGCGGCCTCGTGCGCAGGTCACAAAATAGACTTTGCTTGAACATGAATAATTCTAATGAGCAAGCGCTATTACCTCCGCCAGCAGATTTATAATTTTTAAACGTCTTCGCGCTGATCGACGAGTCTCATAAAACGCCGATAAAAACTTGCTCGCGTCGTCGCTAAGTCCTAAGCATCCACAGTTGGGAAACTCGCCGCAATGGGTGCGTTCACGGAACTCAACAGTTGCACGACAGTTGAGTATCAGATGAGTGAGCGATTAGTTAGCGGTATAGAGATGTACACTGAGCGCAACTGATTCTTCTTGAGAGTTCTGCGCGATTTTGTTGCGCGCAAGAAGGTCAGATAAACTGTACTGAATATTACGGCCCGTCTTCGCGCTTATGTGTTTCGTAATTATTAAGTATTTTCATAAATATAATTCATATGTGTCTGTTACAATGTATTTTACATCATCCTTGACATATTCCCCGCTATATATATTTGGATTTATATGACTATTTTCTTGGTTATTTTCTTCATTCATGGGCTGCGCCATGTTGGATCGGAGACCGATCAGCAAAGGTAGCGACGAATATTTATAATGGGAAAAATGGCCGACTGCTCACTCAACATGTTGCGCGAGTGAGCGCATCGCTCAGGACGCGTTCAGAACGAAGTCACTCAACAGTCGCACAACCGTTGAGTGTCGTGAATGCACCCAATGTTATTTCGAAAATAGAAATTTCGAGCGTGTTCTCCCTCCCTCATTCTGTCTGTTGAACGTAGAACGGAGAACTTTGAGCGCCTCATCGATACGGAGGGGATGAACGCTTCATGCCTCACTCTTTGGATAATGTTAGTGTGACGCCGATATAACTAGCCGGGGAACCCTTTCGGGGGGAGAAGAGTTCTTTCATAATTTACCGGACCACTTACAGGTATCCTCTTTGTAGTTCTGCGTTATATAAGGTTAGTGTACGGCGTTAGTGTACGGCAGACAACCTTGTGCCATCACCTGCCGCAGCGGCGTCGTTTCTTTGAGTGCCACTTTTTAGCGATCGTAATATAGTTCCTCCCGGAGGAGGATTTCGCCAGCCCTCGATCCCTCGCTCCCCGGGGAATACTCAACCGGCAATGCCCATCAGCGGCACTCCGCGTTGAAGTAATCCACATCGCGACATTAATGCGTCGTTCTACTCCGCCGTTCACTCGGAACGGAGGAATATATCTGCATGTTTGATTAATTGGACTTGGCAACAGCGCGCGAAACGCAGGCAAATTTAATTAATCCTTTGAAGCATACATTTTTCTGTGTTGATCCTGTTATTTGTGAAATTTGGTGTATAATGGTTTTGGGGGGAGGTCGCTGATCACGAATCCGAGATCAGAAAAAAATGTTTTTTTTGCTCTTTGTTCATTTATAAAACTTTTGCAATAAATAACAAATCTTCCTAAATTATTTCTTTATATTCTTTTATCCCTAAGATACCAGTAAAATGCAAGAAAACCGATCTAAATGCGTTAATTACATAATAAAAGGCCAAAAAATAAAGAAGTGGTTTAGGTGGTAACGTGGGTTACTGTCGTACATCAAAGGGTTAACCGAAAATATAGATGGAGAGCGAGCGAGCGAGAGAGAAAGAGATGCCGAGGAGGCATCGGTCTCGTTTCTCGGGTTTCTTTGTTGTGACAACGCCAACAATATGTACGTATGTGCGGCGATGTGGCCGATGAATGCTATAGATAGATCTTTACAACGAACGTGCGCCTCTTCACTTTGTTGCAATAGTATCTACGTCCGGGTGTATAAGGGTCATCGACATCCCCCTTCGCGAATATCGACGAAATCCGCCAGAGATCGGCGGCCGGCCGGCAGTTTCGGCAAAAAATCATCCCGCCAGCCTGGCCTTTTTCGCAGAAGTTCTCCGGTACCGGCAATCTATCCGTGCTTATTACGCGTGTTATGCTTATAGAAGCGAGCTATCGATCGAATGAGAAAAAGTCTCACGGAGAACCGAGGCCGAAGTCTCAGGGGTCGAACTCTGCGATTTCGCAGTCTTCGATTCTTGCGATGCGGCGACAAGTGTTGAAAACGAGAACGGCGAAGGCAAGCAGGATCTATTTCTTTAGCGCGCGAATCATCATCGATTCGGTTGAAGTATAATAAGATCATTCGAGTATAATTAGAATATATAAGCTGGATGAAGTTTACATTTATTTGAAAAACAAGCCGAAGGCTTACATTTCGATATAAACATCTTGTTTACGTCATCCAATCTTTAATAAATTAAAGAGAACACTGCGAGAGAAATCCTGAGAGCTCGGCTCATTACGTCAACATCAAGGCTATCGAGATTGGGAAAAACTGTTAAATATAAATCAAGCGGAATGTAAATACCAGTGTGTGTGTGTGTGTGTGTGTGTGTGTGTGTGTGTGTGTGTGTGTACTCACCTGTTAGTCTCTGGATTAGCCCGCTACTTCATCGATCGTCTCTGATAACGTGAGTTAGCCCATCTTTCTCTGCACACACATGATGTTCTTCGAACGGCGGGTCTGCGACACGCAGCGGCTGGCATGAACACCCCGATGTGAACACGCCGCGGTGAAGCAACGCTGGCCGAGTCGCGTTCTCCCATCCAGACGTCGAGCGGCTTCGTCGATATATCCACTTTCACATTTGCTGCTCCGACCACACGTGAGAGAATTCACTTTCGGTCCGACGAATGTCCTCTGACTTCACTCTTTCATTTTCATTATTTATTACGGAAGGTCGTTTCGAATCTGTGAACTCTTGACACTCGTGAATTCGAGCGACGAGGCGTTCAGCGTGAAATTTCTACGACTCGGTCAGCGGTGTCCTCGTTATCAGCCGGCGAGCGAGACGCGCAAAACCGTCGCCGATTTACCGTCCCACTTTAACTCGTTTCGTGATTTGTTATGTCTGATTTGTTACATGATTTCATGTCTAGGGACGCGCCGCGCGGCAGACCCGGTGTGCCGAAGCCGGTGTGCAGCACGCGAGTGCGAGGTCGCCAGGTACATAGCAGCGCCACGTGGTAGTCTGAGGTCGTTACCGTGGGGGGCCGTCGTCATTAGCCCTCTCGGATCAACGACAACGACGGCGGCGGCGGCGACGACGATGACAACGACGACAGCGGGCAAGGCGACGTTGACGACGACAAAACCGAAAAGACTCGAGTGAATTCGTCATTTTACAAAACGTGAACACTAGGGTACACCGTGATTTGCATGGTGAATGCAAAATTAGATAAACAAATTATTTATTCATACGCTCTATTAAGAGCAGCTGAATTTCCTTGAGCGCTAGATTACGAAATAGTGATTTCAACTTTGTGTGTACGCTATTTCCAGGAGGTAGGCGAAAAGAAATCTGAAAGTGTACTTGAAACTGTCCGATATATACAGCGTTCGCGTTGTTTCATCTTCCAGACGGAAATTTTGCACGGTAAAAATGCAAGAATTTTGTCATATATTTTGCGTAATAACATATAACAGCTCCACGTAGTTCGCGATCCACCTTAGAGTCATTCGAGCTGCTTCTTTTCTTCTTTTGTCAAAGAGCCCTCAAGCTAAATTTAACTCGAGCATGTAAAGCGTGTCCCTACATACACGCGCGATCGATTTTCTTTTGTCTTGAATTGCTATCATAACTTTTAACTACATTTGTGCAAAACCTCTATATTTTATTTTATCGATCGGATAATTGTTACTCATAAGGTGAGATGCCGTTTTTGAGACTATTAAGCGCAATCTATGCGCTATTTGCCGCACCGGAGAAAAAAAGACAATGATAATAACAACGACGATAATAACGAATTAATAAAAAATGACAAATTATTTTAACAGGAAATAAGTAATATATGGAGAAAACTGCGGAGAACACAATGCTCGAGTTTTTCTTTTTATCCTTCTGGGCGGAGCATGAATTACGTTCTCATGGCAACTGACGGTAGGGAAGGTCAAGTGCAGCGGTGAGACTGCAGCGCGAAAACGATGAACGGGATTGTACTGCGGTGCGGCAATTTTAACAAAAACATATATAAACATATATAAATATTGAAGAATTTGTTTGCATACAGAAGTATGTAAAATTGAATACGCGAAGCACGTTGCACCGATTGTCCGCCGATAACAATCATCGATCGATTACTTGTACTTTCCCCTGGAAAAGAAAAAAACAGATGCGTGTCAATGACGCGAGTTATGTCTTCCTTCATTGGACAGCGCGATACCCTTGCGGTCTCTCCGCTTAATTTCGCTCACGCGATAGCCGTACCGATAAGTGCACCTACATATCGATAAGTGTAATTTTACATTGCCGGTACAAAGTTTTCTTTATTTTTTTTCTTCTTCGTATGAGTCACCCTTATCTCACAAGTTGGGGCGGCTCCGTATTATTTTTGTTTTTTTCCACTATAAAATTCACCCACGAATCAATTTCGCAAATTTCGTCCGTAATGTGAACAATGGTATTGTATATTATATATATATATATATATTCCGTCGACATTTGTATTTTCTTCGGCCGAACACGCCGAACCGCTGCTTCCCTCGTTCGTGAGATTATTACTCGCTAACCGCACCGTCGGTTCGCGGTAACGCGAAACGTGATCCTCGTAACACGATCGGCCACCTGTATATCCCCGCTGACATAATTCCTATCGAACAAACAAAGGAACGGTTGCTCATCGGCAAACAGTTAACTGCAGTATCTCGCCGCGGTTGCTGCTATCAGGTTACCTTGACTTTTCTCGTCTTCTCGCGGTGGTATCAAGGGTCGTTATCAACGTCATCTTCGTCACTTTTTCTCCTCTTCCTCTAGCTGTAGCCTTTCGTCTTTTTTGAGACGCGTCTTGCGATCCTCAATCTTTCTTCTTTTTTACTTTTCAAGCGTCAAGGGTTATCGTTTATTGTTTACCTGACACGCGTGCATGTACGTGATTATATTCATCATTTCAGGCGTTGCAAAGAGGACAAAAGTATCTCGATGAAGAATCGGCCCGCACGTGAGGCGCAGCTGTCGTTTAGCTGACACTTTGCCGGAGAAGCTAGTAATATCGTCGTCGTGATATGCGATCATGTCGAGGACCATGGCGCGCAAAACGAAATCCGGCAACTTCGAGTATCGCGGCAACTCCAAGTTTCCGGCGGGGGTGTACACGATCCATCCGCCGCCGGTTTGCGATCGCATGCTCGAGGACAGACCGATCCACTTGAGGAGATCTAGCGCCTACGAAGGGAAAGAGGTAATCGATTGTAAAACGGGACGGCGAAAGGCTGCCGCGTAGTTAATGAAAAATATTGCAATGTCTCGAAATCCAGCTGAAAGCAAAACCGAGATAAATGACTGTAAATTTAACAGATCGGTAAGATAAGGGATAAAAGTGGCGTGAGGAAGTATCTGATACCTTCGAAGGAACGCATGGTCTATCCGAAAATCATGACGAAGAAGGAGTACGAATGCCTGAAGGAACGCAATCGCGTGATCACGGATGAGGAGAGGCAAGCGGCCGCGGAAGCCGCGGAGGAGGAAAAAGAAAGATTAATGAGGGAAAGTATGGAGCGTAAGGAGGCAATGTGCCTAATGGACTTGAAGAAGAGCCGTGATAAGGAGCCGAAAACCAGCGAGATTGAGGAGGAGGCGAGGAAGAGAATGACGCATATCCTTGACCGAGCACAGAACATGCGGCTCGAGCAGGAGGAGGAGGTACAAAGGTGCAATCGGTTCATCCTGGAGACGAAATGCCGAGCTATCCGCGACGCTCAGGTGATACTCGATCGATTTTGGATTTTATGATTTTTATAAATTTTGTAAAATCTGTCTTTCACACAAGCGGCTGTCTCATTCGTGCAGATCGCCGAGAAGAAACTGATAGAACGAGAAATTCTCGAGGAGGAGAAGCGACTGGACGATATGATGGAGGACGAGAGAAGATGGGCGGTCAAGGAAGAATTGCGGAAGGAAGAGGAGGATGCTGCCAAGAGGCTGCGATTCGCCAAGTTTTTGAAGGAGCAGATCGAGGAGAACGAGGAGCAACGAGTCCTCAAGTTTGAGAAGAAGCAGGAAGAAAGTCGGCTCATCAATTTAAGTACCGTCGCGTGGCAGCAAGATGAGGCTGAGAGGCAGCGCAAGAAGGAGGCCGAACATGCCAGAGTGCGGCAGGAATTCACAGAGGTGTCCGAACAAATGAAACGCTACAAGGATGTGGAACAGGAGGAAAACAGAATTATAGACTTGAGGTATCATCCGTTTTTAACATTTTATATGTTTGAAGTTATTTTCGATCCTGAGTCTGTTCTTCATAGCTGTACTAAGTTGCACCATTTGCGTCTGAAATGAAAAAACCCGAGATAATTCAGAGAATATGCAGTTATGGAGGACACATTTTTTTTTTAGGATAAAAGACCATCTTCGGCAGAAGGAGGAAAGGGACGCCAAAAAGAAGGAAGAGCAGAGACTGGAAAATTTACGAAAGGAGCGAGAGAGGACCAGAATAGTGACTCGAGCGACACATACGCGTGAGATTCAGGTATGAAATATCGATATATTTGTAGAAATTATACCCGATAAAATACATTGCAATATTGCGCGAATTCTTCTGCTAGTGAAAATGCAATCATTTGTATGAGAAATTATTTTCTCGCATTCCGCATTGTTTTGTGTGTAGCTTTTACAATTATCTACGTACGTTTTTGCGTACGTTTCTATTTACGTAGTATACGTAGTATACTTGTCGAAGGTTACTGAATCCACGAGCGCCACGTCAAGCTTCGCTATCTACTATGTGTGCTCCCGTTTCGAAATTATGAAGCTTCGCGTTTGTTTTATTATATCCGCATTATTTTCTCGTTCAATAAGGAATTAAACAGTCCATTTTCGCTTTCGTGGAAATGGCAATTAACGTAAATTGAACGTTATTAATTTCTATTCTATTCTCGTTCCGAGTATACATTCAGCATTTATATATTGCACAATACTACCATGTCAGAATAATATTTAACGAAAAAATCATCAATTGCAACATCAGCTGAACGAATGGCGATAATAAAATTGCAGGCGCATATCGACGAGATCAACATGACTCGAGTTCGTGAAGAGGTGGAGCGGGAGTGGAGACGAAAGGAAAAGGAAGGAGCCCTGAAAAGACTGGAAGCTCAAAAGATGCTACAAAAGGGAAGGATGGAGCAGATAAATAATAAGCGCATTATGCAAGCTATCGAGATCGAGCGAGATAGACGGGAATTCGAGAGGATCGTACGCGTGCAACAAGCAGCTCTTTGCAAAGAAAAGGAGGAACGCGAGCGCAAGCAACAGCAAACTTCGATTCTTCGTGCCGAGATATTAAAGCAGGTTTGTATTGTTAATTCTTGTAGCTATGAAAAAGTTGAACGCATTCACACATATACGTTAACGTTTATCTCGCTTACAGGTGAATGAAAAAGAACGAGAACGCATCGCCGAACGTCAAAATATGTTCGAGGAAGGTCTGGCAATCCGTGCGGAAGTTGAAGCGCGCAAGAAAAAGTTGCAGGAGGTGATGGAACGCAAATGTCAAGAGATGAGGGAAAACAAAGTGCCGGATTCTTACATCAACGAAGTGAAACGAATGATCGAGAATATCCAATAAATAAAGTATATACCCAGATCTCTATCTAATCTATCTTGGAGTAGAAAAACCGACTCAAACTTGTGTCTAAAGGCAACGAATTATATATCTCTCTATATTTTATTATCTATACACTTATATATAAACTTGATTATACATCGAGGCACATAATATTAAAGTAAAAAAATTCTTATCAAAAGTCTGTGTTGACACGAAAGTTGTCAATATTCAAGTCTGATAAGTCTGCGTAGATTATTCTCTATTTCGGCATCACTTCCACAACATTACGACATTTGGGTCGCGTTCGATGATGTCTTCGATCTGCGCAGCGGACTGACCTGTGCTGCAACAAAGTTCATCGAGACTATACGCACCAGTGAAATACTTGTAAACTGCATGATTCTTCGTTTCCTCGTTGCAAGATGCTCCAGGCAGAAGTACAGGATACTGCGAGGAAAAGAAGATAAGATTAATAATTGTGTAGTTATAATACTGTTGTCGAGATATGCGCGGGGGTCACTCACGTTGTACACTCTCCTGATCAATCCTTCGATCAAGCCAAACTGTACCAGCCTCCTCTCGTTTATTCGTAGATTTTGCGGATTCAGACGCTGGCACAAGTCTCTCATACTGTTGCCGTGAGTCATACTCGCATACATACGATATATATCCCTGAGATACGCAGGTTGTCTGGCTACGAGGAGAAACAGTCTCTCGGTGCATTATGTCGTGGATCGTAAACGATACTCTAACGTTTGAAAGAGCACTCACGCAGTTTCGATGCATACGTTATACATCTCTCCTGTAACTTAATATCTTCCGCGAGCTGCTTCAACTTCGGAGTTGCTGCGTAAACGTTACTGTATTGGAATATTGGGATTAGAGTCACAACCCCGTAATATCTGCAACAGAAGATGTTAGATTGGATCAGTCAGTTATGCAGTATTGAAACATGTCATCTAATTCAATTCAATCTGGATATCCTACACAAGATTTTGCACACAACTTTTGACTAGATTATTCTCTACATCAGCTTCAGCTGCTATACGTGCCACATGATTGAAACCATCAATATAAGGTAACACTTGTTGTGTAGTTAAATCCCATTGATCACTGTGAAATGCTTCTCTGCCTTCCAGAAATATCGGTACTTGATGATCAAGAACTGGTTTCGGCTCAGGTGCCAGTTTTACTACCTTTAAATGAGATGTCATTGTTCCTTCTAACAAAATATTATTGTAATGATACATATTGTTGCAGAAGATATTTCATGTGAAAATTGTTTTGCAAAAGTGGTTGCAAAAAGTTTACCAGTTAATGTGCACATCTTATGTAAATTTAAATCCTGCATGACCTGTCCAAGCATCTCTGCTAATCTGGTCTTATCATCTGAGGCAGATAAGAAACAGTTTTCTATTTCCAAAGCCATCTGACAATCATATAAATATTATGGTATATAAATTACTGTTCATAAGCATGAGATATATTAGGAAAGAGATCAAAGAAATATTACCAAAAAGTCTGACATCTTTTTAACTACTGGCTCATAATGAACTGTACGAGCTTTTGCATCACAAACAAAACACAAGTTAAAGTAAAATGCATTTCTTGCATATTTCTTATCGTCAATCTTCACAGGAAAACCCAAGATTTTATAGTCTTTTAAAGTTCTGCAAAATAAAGAAAAGTTATTGAGTACAATTTATAAAGAAAAAATTAATTTGATTCTCTTCCAATTTCATATTCTTTTAACTTACACTGTAATAGTGCTCCTTTGCAATTGTGCTTTTGGTATGATATAAACACTGACATTGTCAAAGATATCCTTAGATATAAAATTATCAGGTACCTGCAAAATAATATAATTTATGTAAATTATACAAGTAAAAGTATTTAATCATCTACATTTTCTAATGTATTTTCTCACCTGACATGTAATTTTAGGTCCTGCTATATGATGAAATTCAGAGAAGAATATACAACGTATTGGATCCTCTTGTATTTTTTCTTCCACATTTTCCGGAATCGATGTCATCGTTCTCTTGCTACTTTAACGTCGTGTAATTTCATCGGTACAAATTAGTCAATATTTTCATACAATATTCAAATATTTTTGCGCGTTTAATAGCAAAAGGAGATAAAAAATAATTGGCATTGTATATATTATCCCTTCAATAATAATAGCAGTTATGACACTCTGCAGTATGTGTAGATACAAAATATTATTTACGATTACAAGATAACAGGTGCTTCTGAATATAATTTGACGTTTCGATCGGGAATAACAACCACATCAAGGTTATATCAGAGAGTAACCTGAGAGCGGCCAATACGACATTTTCTGCGACACCGACTTTCCGCACTGGGAAAGGACGCCATCTGCATCCATTTTGAGAGGGGAACTACGATAGTACATCCACTTTCAGATCTCGGTGGTAAAATCTGCATATGGTGGAAGTCCATGCTACACCCACTTTCAGGCGGTTTATGTCCGTGCTGCATTGACAGTTGCCATCTCTATGCCAGACTATGCCCGGTGGTCTAAAAAGAGCGGGGGAGAGGGAGGGAGGAGCAGAAAAAATAAAAGTACGTATTAAATGTTAAATTTTCGAATATATATTGCCGTATCTAAGTCTCTTCTATAATAAACAATTTGACATGTATGGAGATGCATGATGTATCATTGTCCGCGTCCCGTTCACTTCGTCTTGTTTTTCAATTCAGCATCCCGTCCGCTCCGGACATTCGCTCGTGGCACTGACAGTGGTCGTCGGTGAGCATTCGATCCGCTCGGAGGAGCATGTGTTATTCACGTAATTAACGTGACGAGACTCCGATTATAAATATCCCGCGAGTTGACGAAATATTTGAACTTTTAAAAAAAGCATCAAAGAAAATCACGTTAATGTTGTCATGGGTAAAATCTCACCCCGGTATATATTTTCTTATTTTCGAAATAAAAAAAGCCAAACGAATGCAATTAAATGTTATTTATCATCATTGAATATTAAATGAAAAGTAGAAGAGTTATTGTCCGCAGCGGATAATCTCCCTCTATAAAATGTCGAACTGAAACATATTAAAAAGTATTGACATTTTGAATACGTCTGAATTCTGCTTTCTGATCCGAAGAAAGGGCAAATAAAAAGTATTAGTTCCCATTAAATTTCACCGCGCTAAATGTGAGATGGCAGTAGTGAATGCTTCGCATTAAAGCAACAGCAATCCGGTGGACGCGGATGCCGCACCGGAGGATCCGGTTCGGGCGAAGCAGAGTCGGCTTGAGGGTAAGTTTACAAGTTTACTATAGTCCTCTGTTTGACTTGGCAATCTAGAGCTGGGATATAATTTCCGGCTCGACTTGAATTACGATCGCAGAGGGTAAACTACTCTTTTACTCGCCCGCACTCGTTGGTCAAATCTGATAAGCAAATGTGAATTTTTTGTTACAGAGTTGAAGCGGAATGTGGCCGGCTCTGACTGCAAGTCGTTTCGGTGAGTCAAAATGAAAAGAGAAACAATATTCTGCATGACGGATGTGGGACTAAAAAATGTCGTTCGAGTCAATGCGAATTGTAAATAGATACTTGCATGTGTGTATTTGTGACGTTGAATAAAATACATTGCTCGAAACAATCAGGGGATTACTTGATCAATAGCCTGCATTACATACAAGATTTAAAATACTGAATGATTCTCTTTTGATGTTCAGTCATCTGAATAAGAGAATATTCATATGTACAAACGCGACGACCGACATCAGCTGCTTTATTTTTATTTTTCAAGCGGGCCGCAGAATTACTTAACGATTTAATTATTTGACAATATTCAATTGTCCGTATAAAATATATTCATAAATAAATGCCGATATCGTTAGCTACTTTTCTTTTATTTGCAAAACAGGCTGTAGAATTATTTGGCAATATTGTCCATTCATCACAATCCCTATTGTCTCGAGTAGCGTATAATGCGCGTAGAAATTGCGCCAGCGCACGCCGAGCTTGAGGTATCCTCGCTCGCGTGCCTTTGAATATCACGACCGCGGTTGTCAATATACGCGTTTTTACTCGCGTTGCTAACAGAAAGGTTGGAAAACTTTAACCTTCGATATCTCCTAAACGGTTAGAGATACAGGCCTCGGTCTGGCACCAAAATAAAGTCCTCTCAAAACCCTACATTTTGCCGTAAATGGCGACTCTCTACTCCCAGTAGAGGCGGAGATATCAACGGAGAAAGGTTGCAAAACTTTAACCTTCGATATCTCCTAAACGGTTAGAGATACAGGCCTCGGTCTGGCACCAAAATAAAGTCCTCTCAAAACCCTACATTTTGCTGTAAATGGCGACTCTCTACTCCCAGTAGAAGCGGAGATATCAACGGACAAAGGTTGGAAAACTTTAACCTTCGATAACTCCTAAACGGTTAGAGATACAGGCCTCGGTCTGGCACCAAAATAAAGTCCTCTCAAAACCCTACATTTTCGACTACATGGACGACTCTCTACTCCCAATAGAAGCGGAGATATTGACGGAGGAAGGCTGGATATCGACGGAGAAAGGCTGGAAAACTTTAACCTTCGATATCTCCTAAACGGTTAGAGATACAGGCCTGGTTCTGGCACCAAATTAAAGTCCTCTCAAAACCCTACATTTTGCCGTAAATGGCGATTTTCAATTGCAGGAAAGTCGCGATTTTCAATTGCAGGAAAGTCGCGATTTTCAATCGCAACTTTCTTGCAAACGCTTCAATGCTACGCCGTATCTTTAAGTGCAATGTTAATTTGTCATGCAAATCTATCAACACAACGAGTTTAGTCGAAATCGATTGCTATTGATCATCTCGTTGGATTCACGCCGAGAGTGAAACGTCAGTCTCGGCCGTGTGTCGGGATGCACAATCTCGGCAACGTTGCGAATCAGAGCGAGATGGAGAGAACACATTCCCTCTCTCTCTCTCTCTTTCGCTTGGCTCGTCAAAACAAGCCGAGCGGTGGGTGGGACTTCAGACGGATAGACGGGAGCAGTTTCTCTGCGTGTGTGTGCCGACTACATTCTTATATAGAAACGTACGGCAATTGAAAATGTTTAAGCATATACCCTGAGATTCTGTCTGTTGCATATGACACGTGTGTGTGTGTGTGTGTGTGTGCGTATACGCACACGTACGTCACGCACCTTTCAATGCAACACATGCACACGGACACTACTGCGCTAAAAAACGCCTGCCGGAGTATAAATAAATACTAACGTAACGCTGAAATATTTTGGAAAAATAATTTTGGGTACACACAAAATATTATCTTATCATATATTTATATATCGATATAAATCGTATATAATCTTCATGATATTAATCATATACAATCTCAATTCTTATTTTTTTTGTGCATGTTAACATGTTAATTCATGTTACAAATGCATAACAATGCGCGAGACCGTGCGTGTCAAGTACGCTATTATGGTTGTAGCACGGACATAAACCGCCTGAAAGTGGATGTAGCACGGACAGCCACCAGATGCAGGTTTTACCGTCGAGACATAAAAGTGGATGTAGCATCGTAGTTCCCCTCTCAAAATGGATGCAGATAGCGCCCATTCTCAGTGCGAAAAATCGGTGTCGCCGAAAACGCCGTATTGGCCGCTCTCAGCTTCCTCTCTGGTTATATTTTCTTCAATCGTTCTCGACTACGGAGACCTTTTACGAAAGGCTGTTGAACGTAAAGATTTATACAGAGAATTTCTTTTTTTGATATTGGTAACTTGAAGCTTATTGTACTTTGAGAGCAGTAAGTGTAATAAGTGCAGTAAAAAAATACAAACTTATATCCGCCATATTGAACAAATGTTTGAAATATGAGGGGTTCGTAGGGTTAAAGGGACAGCACGTGTTTATAACTTGTGTGAGAATATTTTAATCTGTTATATTTATTCTATTATTACCTATTATATTTAATCAATTATAACGTGTAAGAGAATATTTTAATCTATTTTATTTATATTTTGTTTTACTATATTTTAATCGATAGAAAAAACGGATCTTTGAACGAAAGAGGTTGTGTTACTATTGATATAAATGTTGCAATTTGGTAGTTTTCTAAATATTAATAGGCAGTTATTCAGGTTATGTTAAATATATAATCTGTACGTCTAATTGTTAGAGTGGCTTTTTACATCGATCACACAAAATGAGCAAAAGGAAGTTTGAAGATGATGCCACTTCAGCAGACATCGAAGTTAAGAAAGCTGCATCGGTTTTTAAATCGGATACTGGCAAACTTTTACCCTGTGGCACTTTACATTTACCAATCAACACCCCTGTGAATAAATTACAGGAGATTTGCAGTGCTCTCTTGCAACAAGAGGATCCTTTGGCATTTTATGTGAACAATGTAGAAGTTACAGACACATTGGAAAAATACTTAAAAAATGATTTTGACTTCCATGAAGATGTTGTAGAAATAGTGTATCAGCAACAGGCATTGTTCAAAGTCAGACCTATCACAAGATGTACAGGATCTATAGAAGGTTTTCAACAATTTTACATAGCTCCATTAGAACTTTTAAAAAGTATTTTCTACGGAAGATACTCTATATTTCTACGTAAGATACTCTATGTAAATTTATATTAAAAAAATTTTTGTTTTTGTAGGACACAAAGAAGCTGTTATATCTGTTGCATTTTCACCAGATGGCAAGCATTTAGCTAGTGGTTCTGGTGATACAACAGTAAGGTTCTGGGATATCTATACACAAACGCCTTATCACACATGTGAAGGCCACAGGCATTGGGTATTATGCATTTCCTGGTCACCTTGTGGTTCTAAGGTTGCTTCTGCATGTAAAAATGGATTGATTTATCTGTGGGATCCAAATACTGGGAAACAAATGGGTAAAAATTTAAAAGTTATGTTTTGTTAAGTGTGGATTTTGATATATATATATATACATATATATATATATATACATATATATATATATATATTTATTATACAGGAAAAGCAATGACTGGACATAAAATGTGGGTAACATCTATGTGCTGGGAGCCTTATCATAAGAATCCTGAATGCCAATATTTAGCAAGTGCATCAAAGGATTGTGACATAAGAATTTGGGATACAAAGAGATCACAGAATTGTCGTGTTTTATCAGGTCACACAAAAAGTGTAACCTGCATCAAATGGGGTGGTAGTGGTCTTATTTATTCTGCTTCCCAAGACAGAACCATCAAAGTATGGAGAGCAGAAGATGTAAGTATGTTACATGTGATTACAATTATCAGTAATTAGTTCAATATAATTGATTCTTTTATTTATAGGGTGTGCTGTGTAGAACCTTAGAAGGTCATGCTCATTGGGTAAATACTTTGGCTCTAAACGTAGACTATGTGCTTAGAACTGGTCCATTTAATTTGGAATCAACTAGAAACTCGGATCCACTAATATATGCAAAGAATCGGTATGAATCTATAGGTGAAGAAATACTTGTGTCTGGATCTGATGATTTTACATTATTCTTATGGAAGCCGGAGAAAGAGAAAAAATCTGTTGGTAAGCTTTGCTTAAAAATCGTGCATCCTTAAGATATATACGGTCAGTGTATGGTCAATAACAAGTTTATCATAGGAATATCTTTCAGCAAGAATGACCGGTCATCAACAACTCATCAATGATGTCAAGTTTTCGCCTAACGGCCGTGTAATTGCGTCTGCGTCTTTTGACAAGTCCATAAAATTATGGGAATCTACTACTGGAAAGTTTATTGCCTCACTAAGAGGCCATGTTCAAGCAGTTTACTCGATAGCATGGAGTGCTGACTCTCGTTTGCTAGTGAGCGGCAGTAAAGACTCCACCTTGAAAGGTAAATACAAAATTGAGTAAAATTTAAATTATTAATAAGAATGCTAACGTTAAGAGTAATGCTATATTATATTCTTGCAGTGTGGAGTATGAAGACTAAAAAGTTGGAACGGGATTTACCTGGTCACGCAGACGAAGTTTATGCCATCGACTGGTCACCCGATGGCCTACGAGTCGCTTCAGGTGGAAAAGATAAAGTTTTGCGATTATGGCAAAATTAAATTGATATAAATTAAATATAAGTGAAAAAGAAACTGGGGTAGCACAATTACTAAAACCCTGAAATATTCAAAGAATTCCACAAGGTCTCTTACATTTTTTGTTAAATTATCGCGTTTTTTACGCGTTTCTAAGGATTTCACAAAACTATAGAATTTTTTTCTGCAATCACAATTAGGAGCGAAAAGAAGTGCAGTTGAATCTAATATTTTTGAATTCTGTAGCAGTTTTAAAACCATAAACAAAATGAGTCACAGATAAGCAACTTAACAATCTAATGCATATCCTTTTAGTCCTTAACATTGGCTGCATTCAGTAGAACAAAATGATCAGTGAGCGCTTAGTGATTCTTGCTCCTGATTGGTAAATACTTCTGGGTCTATGAAGAATCTAAAAGAATGCTCCAATCACAGATAATAATCACTAAGCGCTCACTGATCATTTTGTTCTACTGAACGCAGCCATTTTTTCTCTTTGAACGGAATTGCGGAGTAGATGGAACCACGAACAAGATGAATCACAGATGAGCGATCTAGTGACATTTCTTGTAGCATCCATGAAATTACACACGGACATTTATTTCGAAGTCGACATCTGATCAGAGTTGACAAAAAATGACGTCTGATAAGTGAAAATCTAACCTCATTAATTTTATATATTTACATTGTGTATTTACAACAATATAGTACTTCCTGCAACGGCTATCATGGTAAACAAATCAAAATAATCTTTCTCTTTATATTGGCGGCGAAATTAATTTGTAATGACACACCTGAATAAATCCGCTTTTTGACACTTCTTCGCTTCGTGATATTAAACAAAATTTGTATGCAAAAGAAGATTTTAAGTAAGATACAAAAAAATATGAGTAAAATTTTTAGGACGACGATGCAGCTGCTCTACAAAATCTGGAGCAATTGATGACAGAATTTTTCTCCCCGGAGACAACTAACGAACGGAAACGTACAATTGAACGCAGTTTTCAAGAATTTACAGCACAGATTGACTCCTGGAAGCCGTGTCTGCATTTCTTATCTTCTACAAGCAATCATTATGTCAGTATGTTCGCTCTGTCCACCTTGGAGGTAATTACACAAGTCAAAAATTTAATAATAGCAGTATTATTTAATAATCTTTAGTCTGAATCATTTGACAGACAACTATCGGAAGGAGATGGCCCATTCTTCCATGGGAAGACAGAGCCCTTACAAGATCCACTTTGTATACATTATCACTGGAAAGAAGTGTAGCACCTTTTGTAAGAAATAAAGTTGTGAAGTTAGTAGTAGATATAGCTAGACATGACTGGCCACATTTCTATCCAGATTTTTACGCCAATATCTTACAGGTTTGTTGATAAAATATCCTATCATATATATATTCACAATCATTGAAAAAAAAAATATATATATATATATCGCTGTATAATATCCTTGTTTCTGCCCAATAGTTACTAGGTCACAAACACACAAGATTGCTTGGGCTTGTATATCTGAGAACAGCTTCAGAGGAGCTAGCTACACCGAGAGAGGATTTGCCAATGCATAGAAAGACAGAGCTGTTCAAACTATTAAGCTCTCATGTACCTCTAACCTTGGATACACTTACAGGTGTAATTGATATTGTTGCAGCTGAAAATTCATTATTGGATGGAAATCACTATAATCTTCTTTATTATATTGTAGTACTTCTGAAAGAGACTACAAAATTACAAAGTCGTTCCGGTACTGTTACACCCCCTCCGTCACCTACCAGTGGACAATCTCTTGCACCTATACGTGCAGTACTTGATGTTGAGGGATTAGCAACAGGCACCAGTGAAGTTTGCATAGCAACTCTTGAAGTTTTGGCACATCTATTCAGTTGGATTGATTTGTCAGGCAGTATTTCAGCCAATTTATTGGATGCTATTTTTTCATGTGCCAAGTATCATGATGCAATGGTAAGGTTTGACTTCTCAAAAGCAGGATATATATAGTAGCATATGAAAAATAGTTTTTTTTTACTTTTGACAGAATGGCAAGCAGATAGAAATGGCTGTACAAGCTTTAACTACGATTAATGAACTGCTATATAGACCACTCTGTTTACCCAATGCAGCCGACACGTTATTATTGGAAATATTTCAGCATGGTGTTAATTTATTTCAGTTAATGGAACGTCTCGATTCAATAGATGAAAGGTACATATTGAACATGTTTAGAACAAATTTCTACTTGGCATATTACTTAACATATGATATATTCAAAAGATGTTTTTCTTTCAGCTATATGGAAAAAATGACAGAGTTTTTACAACTGTTCATAACAAATCACCTGAAAAGAATGGAATCGAGTTCGAAGTTTCCAATAAATACATTGTTAGAAGTGTTGTGTCACCATACGTTTCAGCAAGCTTCCACTGTGAACGGTTATCTGCGATGTTTAGACATATGGACCACACTTTTGGAGAGCACTCAGTCACGATATTCCGCTGTAGCATTAGCTCTCGCCGAACGTGTGTTGCAGAAAATGAGCTTTAAGCTCAATGCTCGAATATTGAGGGATCTCGATACGGAGAGTTTGGATGAGAACGTAAGCGTGTACTTTTATAAATATAAATGTAGAACATATATATTAGATATAGACCAACATTTTTATAATTATTCTCACGATTACCTTACGATTTCCGTTTTCAGGAAGAAACAGAATGGCAGCATTTTCTACGATGTAATGTAGAGTGTTTGGCGAAAATTGCTGACATCTCACCTATTCCAGTATTTACATTATTGGTAATTTCTAATTGACATTTATTTTGCATTCATCTGTCTATCGTGCAAAGATACTAAAAACAGTTGTTTCAGTATCGTTCGTGGAGGGAGGAATTAATTATATTTGGGGAATTAGGTGCCGCTTTGGCGAATAATCAAGTTATTTTATTAAACGATGCGGAGGCGTCAAATGTACATACACATCTGAGAGATCTCGCATCGACTACACAAGCTTTAGCCAGATTATATTCTCTTTTCATTGGTAAGCTGCACTTTTATCAGTTTTTGGTGACTGCTCGGTTCTTCGCATTGATATAATCATTTATGCTTATAGGCGATCAAACAATCATCGATCAAAGCTTGGCCGAAGAAGTTGTATTACAGACTCTCGATGCTTGTTTGTTCGCGAGGGATAATCAGTTGTATAAAGCCGCGCTTCAGCCAGCTGCTATCGTAATAGATATTATAGAAGTGTAAGTCTTTAGCTTCGTACATGTTCTAAAACATGGCTTAATAATGAGTCAACAACAACTGTCGTGTACAGATGTTTGTTAATTATTTATATATTTGCACTACTAGACATTCACAGCTTTTGGCTTCTCTTCAAGCCTGGTGTCATTGGATAGCGAGAAGACCAGAAAAAACCAAGGAAACGCTCTGTCAGCGTTGCATTGATTTGTGCATCTGGGCGACAACGTACACCGCATCCTGCGATCAACCACCTCCGTCAAACCTAATTCATTCCGCGACTCATCTCTTTCAGAGTATCACCGCCATTTTAAAACCGATCCTATGGGACCAACCGACATTTAGGAATTTAATTTCTATGGGCACATACCCGTATTTGAAGCCAGATACGATAAAGGTTCTACGTAGAGCATTAGTAAACGGGATCATACTACCGCCCGGTGATGTGGCAACGAGGCAAAGGTTGCTAGGTGAGTTTTCACGTTGTACTTTCGTTTATAACGAACGTAATATTCGTGTACTAATTATATTTGTAGAATACCTTTAATGATAAAAATATTTGTTTTAGGTACTATGATATTGACCCTATCCGCACCTTTGGGTATGCAGGGACAACCAATGCCTTCGGAATCGACAATTTCGATAACGATTTTGCCGCTGATCCAACTGCTCGAGGACTGCGCCTCGTCGTCGACGACCATCAAGAAGATGTTGCACTCGTGTCTGGAATCTATCATAAATAGAACGTTGGAGTTACTACCTTACGTAATAAGATGTCCCAGTATATGTGAAGTGTTACTTAGCTTCCTGCATTCAGCATTCTCAGTATTACAACAACAGCTAGGTCCCGAGTTCACACAGAATGCGGTTCAAGGCATGTTACAGATTTACACCAGGTTTGTATGAGATACAAAGGAGCGTAATAAGGTTGTTTGCTTAAAAGTGCTTTAATAAGAGCATCGATATTGTCTCAGAGAAAATATTTCTGCCGGGCCTGCGTTGGATCAGTTGCTGGAGATTCTGATACTCGTAGTATCGGCACCTAGCAACGCATTTAAGGCATTTGTACCCTCGGTGACAAGTCTGTGTCTAGGTCAAGTATGGCCAGCTGTCGGCAGCAACTTGTGCGCTCATCCGGACACAACGTTGGTCTTATTGAAACTTTTCCACAGGTAATATTTCTCGTGTCAACTAATACTTATTTAATTTTTGTTATAAGCTAGCCAACTCTCGCCGCAATGACTTTTCAGTATCCTTATGCACCGTTGGCAATATTTCTATAATACTTCGGTATTGCGAACTCTCGGCCATCCGGACGAGGATGAATTTGTCGAGCACAAGGAGGAGTTGGTAGCGATTCTGGAGGCATTCGGCCAGGCTCTACTTCAGTCAGATGTTAATATATTTCGACAGAGTTTGCAGAGTCTCGAGCAGTTGAATATACGATGGCGACTCTATCAACGAGCAATCTTCAAAGTTCACCTTCTCGAGAGATTTCTCATGGCATTGTTCACAGTTTTGTTTCAACAGTGAGTACTGATCGTGATTTACTGCCGACGATGTATGTACATATTAATTATGCATCATCTTGCATTTATTCTGTATAGGTCTCACAATTTGTTGGCAGATGAAATTGCCGCGGCTATCCATAGCTTGGCGTCCGTTAACATAGGGTGGTTCTTCGGTCATTTCTTGCCAACATTCTTGGCAACTTGTGAGGGTGTAGATAATATGCAGAGAGTCACCTTACTGGGGAACTTCGATAAGTCTACGGTATGTTAATTATTATTATTATTAAATCGTCGATGTGTTGTTAAATATAAGAATGTGAATGCGAATGCACCGGGAATCGCATGAATTATGTGTAACCAATCGTTTCAGGACCAGCCAACATTGACTAGATCGGTCCTCCAACTTATTTCGGACTTGAGGTGTTATCAGCTCTGTAGGCCGGGTTGAACATAATTGCGTCTTCATGGAAGACTGCAGAATTATAATGAAGTAAATATTCCGTGACTTCTATAATGGCATTTAAATGAAGTGCATTTCCATCGAATCTCTTTTACGAGTGCCTCCATGTATACAAATACGAGACATTATTAATGATGGGGCGAAAAAAAGACAAACATTTTGTAAACATTTACCATTCTGTGTATACCACTGCCGCACCTTATTGTGATGTCGCTATTGTTATAAATAAACCGTGCGTTTTTACATGTACTGAGCCAAGTTTTTAGAGCTTCTGTTCCGAATTGGAAAATCATATCGGCGGTTCTGCATGCTCATTAAAATCGTCCAGAGGATTCTCGCGGAGCGTGTGCTGGACGCCGGTAACATCGAGTCACCGCTCGGGCAAATCACCCATGTTTACAAGCGAATTATTTGCTCGATCTTTGTCTTGCCAATTGGTATTGTCTCGGCGCGTTACACTCTCATTGTGTCGGTGACAATAACACTCTTTCCATCAGAAGAAACTTGCGACAGTCTAATGTCTCGTGACTAACGGCAAAACAATGTATTTACCGCCAAGATCTTTGTGTCAGCCAAACAACGATTTGTACAAATCTGCCAATCGGCTTGAGCCGCATCAGAGATATAAAATTATAAATATCACGATTGATATCGTGACGATAGAGTTCAGTAGAATCCGGCTTTCGAACTCAATTCTCTCAAGTTCCGCTCGGCTACCGTCGAATCTCAACAACGCGTCGCTCCGGCGCGTGATTACTTTCGCCGTCTCGTTATTGAGGCGCAGCTTCATTGTCCGCGATCTGCAAGCCGCTGTACCGGATCAAAGCAAATAAAACGCATCGGAATCGGAGACTCAAGCAAGTTATTGTCCCGAGAACAGATCGGTCCTCTCCTTTGGCTGACTCTCGTCGTCAACAGCTGCACTCGCTCTCGCGCCCAAGATCTGGGTGATCCCGGCGTTCAACGGGTTAACGATTCGGATTCAACCCGCAACAGCTTCTAATAATATACTTTTGATACTTTTCTATTTAACTTCCACTTCTCACACATATATATTTCTCTCTTTCGCTGGTTACAATCAGAAACAATTAATTTGCGATTTACCAGAGATTCAAGCAAGTTGCCAATCGTTTGCCATTTATAGCATATCAGTCTTGTTTAACTTAGATATATTTTTTCTTAAGATATTCTCGTGTTATCTTTATCACGTTTCGCCCCTCTCTTTCTCATGATAAATGGAGTCATCCTGATAACCTTAGTTTATTACCACCGACGACTCGAACAGCGGCAGAGAATTGATTATGGCGAGTCTATTGCTGAAGAAGGTCCGCAACATTTCCCAATTCCAGATGGCGAGGCATTTAGTGACTGATCCGAAGTATGGGTTTTTAAAGGAATTAGGCATCACCGCCGTAAATCCAGGACTTTATGATGGAAAATGGGGTGGATCTGGCGAGGTATACGATGTTGATTTTTTTTCCTTATCGTTATTGACATCGAGCAAGTATATTATAAAAGCTGGAGAAGACTATAAAATATTGCAAATCACGTTATGATAGCATACGAATGCAACAATAGCGATAACGTGGTAATAACTATAATCTCTATCATAATAATAATAATTTTGTGCAGGTGATAGAATCTATATCACCGGTAACCGGCAAGGTCATAGCAAAAGTTCGTCAATCCACGCCGCAGGAAGCCAGCAATGCTATCACGGAAGCACGTAAAGCGTGGTCGCAATGGGCATCTATTCCGGCACCAGCGAGAGGAGAGATTGTGCGACAAATAGGAGACGAACTCAGAAAAAACTTGAAACCGTTGGGATGCTTAGTATCGTTGGAAATGGGTAAGTTGTTTCAACGTGCACCGAAATTTCGCTTGCAACATAATTACAGTCGATCACATTTGTCGATATACTTGAGGTGCATTCATCATAATTCTGCATTCTGCATAATTAACACATCGTGTCGCAGGAAAGATATTACCGGAAGGCATAGGCGAAGTCCAGGAATTCATCGACATATGCGATTACGCGGTCGGATTGTCGCGTATGTTACCTGGCAATGTATTCCCATCAGAGAGGAAAGATCACGCGCTGCTGGAGAAGTGGAATCCCTTGGGTGTAGTCGGCGTGATCTCGGCCTTTAATTTCCCCATAGCGGTGAGTGCGACTTCAGATATTTAATTTTCATGTTTAACACCAATCTTCCTCATGTTGCCATGTGTAATGCCTCTTCATTCCAATATATCGCATCTTTTACAGGTGTACGGTTGGAACACCGCCATTGCGATGGTCTGCGGTAACGCTATCGTCTGGAAAGGTGCCTCGACCACGCCTTTAGTAGCCATTGCGACTACGAAGATAATCTCGGCTGTCTTGGAGCGTAATGGTATCCCAGGTTCTGTCGCATCTTTGGTATCGGGTGGACCGGACGTCGGGGAGACTTTGGTGAATGATAAACGGTCAGTCTCAAATTCTTATCGCGTTATATATCGCATGTAATCCTAAACTTACAACTAGTTTCATATATTGTTAGGATACCTCTAGTTTCATTTACCGGAAGCACGAATGTGGGGAGACAAGTGGCCGTTAAAGTTCAGCAACGATTCGGGAGATCCTTGCTGGAACTTGGTGGTAACAATGCGTTAATCGGTATGTATTGCCATTACAAAAGAATTCTTTATGTTGCTCGCGTGTCACATGTACGTTTATCCTTCGCCGACAGTTGCGGAAGATGCCGACTTGGAGATGGCAGTGAGAGCGGCAGTCTTCTCGTGTGTCGGAACAGCTGGACAAAGATGTACCACAACCAGGCGATTAATATTGCATCAGAAGATAAAACAGGAATTTTTAGGTAGTCAAATGCACAAAACATAAATCGAAGAATTAGAACAACACACGAATCCTTAGTGAAATTGAAGACACGCGTAAAGCGAAACGTGTGAAGTTACTTGCAAATTTTTAGGAAAGTTAAAAACGGCATATAAGAGTATCCTGGCGCGAATCGGTGACCCATTGGACGACGGCGTGCTGTACGGACCGATGCACAATCAAAAAGGGGTCGACGAGTATCTGGTATGTGCACTACAGTTGTAAAAATTATAACGCGATCGCAACGTCGTTCGAGCGAGATATAATATCCTCTCATTATAGCAAGCAATTAAAAAAGCTGTGGAGGCCGGCGGCACGATAGAATTCGGTGGTAAGCAAGTGAAGCGGCCTGGTTATTACGTGGAGCCGACGATAATCTCGGGTCTACGAGCCGATACCGAGGTAGTACAGCAGGAAACCTTCGCTCCGATTGTCTACATTCTGGAGGCTAATTCTCTGGAGGAAGCCATCAATCTCAACAACGGCGTGGAGCAAGGATTGAGCAGTAGTCTCTTTACTAAAAGTATCGGAAATGTATTTCAGGTAAACTGAGTGTGTTATAACTAATGACATGTTTAGATGATACACTCGTGAGTATAATTGACCGAATTCTTATGAAATTCTACCGTTCGTATCGCACAGTGGATCGGCCCTCATGGATCGGACTGCGGAATAGTCAACGTTAACATCGGCACTAGCGGCGCCGAGATAGGTGGTGCATTTGGCGGTGAGAAAGCCACGGGCGGTGGTCGGGAGAGCGGAAGCGACGCATGGAAGCATTACATGCGACGCGCGACGATCACAATTAATCACGGAAATGAACTACCTTTAGCCCAGGGCATTAAATTCGAGTAGATCAAGCTGGCGTTCGACTTGTTTGCTCGGATTAATGATTTAATTCGAATCGTATAAAATCCACCTCAATATCGACGGAGGTTCTCTTGTGAAATTTGTAGGCTCTCGGTAGATCGTATCGAAGCTCAGCCACTACTGTCCCTTTCGCACCGAGCTGTGCAGCTTTCGAAAGAACGTAATCACGCGTGCTGCTCTTGTGCAGCGAGTAAACTACATTGGTCGAAAGTCGAATTGCCATTTCTAAAAATTTCATGTCGATGCCGGCGTTCTTCTTAGTACCAAACGGTGGGTTCATTATAACTGTGTCAAAGTATTTTTCGAACTTTCCTGCAAAAAGTAAGATTTTATTTGTAAATCATACGATTTTTAGTAAATCATACAAACCAATAAATATATATATTAATAAATATACCTGGTAAATATTGTAATATGTCACATTGCACAATTTCCACAAAGAGTTCTATGTCTTTGCAATTGCCATTGTGTATACCAGTCGCATCTGAGTCTATTTCAAATCCAACTACATACCCGGCACCAAGCATTTTTGCACCCAATGCCAAAACGCCACATCCAGAACCTAAATCTGCTATATTTCTATCTTCTATATCATTGAACTGTGACTGTGCAGTATACAACATGTGCGACGCGATATGTGCACTAGTGGCATACTGTTCAAGTAAAACTTTTGGCTTTTCAAAAACCTCTAGCTGTTGAAGATAATTTTCTAATTGACAAAGTCGAAGGGCTGCCATTATCTTTGACCATCTGAAGATTATTGGCCATACACGACCTCTCTTGCCCAGTAAATGTTCGTAGAAATAATATAACTATTTATCAAGACTTCCACATTAATGTTACTTATTAATACTCTTTAAAAATTGTTTATACGAATTTGAATTATTTCACAATTAGTAACTCATTTACTATCAAATCTTGGAAGAACTGGCAATATTAAATTTCCAAAGGAGGAGTCCTGTGTCACAAAATAACCGAATGAAGCTGCATGTGCATTATGCAAAGCAGCTCGTTGAGATGCACTCATCGCTATGCCATCACTAGATTGTGTTGTAGACTATGAAATACATATTAACAGAATGAAAAAAATGGAAAACATAAATATTTTTAATTAAATATAATTGTCAAATTTATACTCACTATATTTGATGCAGAACCAGTTGATGAAACAGCTAATGATGAAGTCAAACTTGGCGCAACTCCTTGCTTCAAGAGCATCTGCTTTTTTAATTGCAGCTCTTCTAAGATTTTCCTATTTTGTAATTCTAAAAGTAATTAGCATAAACGGACACACATGAGTACGCTATGTGAAAAATATTATGTATATATCAGGATTACCTCTCGAATTTGATTGTGAAAAAGCCATCAAATTTACATGTGTGATTCAATTTGAGTAAAGTTCAAAATTTCCGCGAAATAAACGAAAAGTTAAGTCCACAATATAATTAAGTTAACAATACGATGTCTGTAAAAATATAACGTTAACTTCTTTATTAACAAACTTTAACTGGTTCAGGAATCTTCAATGGGTAGAACAAACAAGTTTCTCGGTTGTACTGCTGCACAGTCAGGTCTATCTCAGTCATATATTAACCGATGTTTATAAAAAAATAAATATGTGTAATTTTCTGTAGAAATAAGGGAGGTTATAATCGTTTACGTTTACCGCACACTTGACTGCAGAAGGTGCAGTTAAAAAGAGCAAATAAAGTCCCTAAAAATGTTGACCCATATTCAGAACATGCTTATAACTATGTTAGTGCGCTGTTAACTAATCAGAAGGCATATTGCGTGGCTTTTCATTGGTTAACAGCGCGCTAACATAGTTACAAGCGTGTTCTGAATATGGGCCGCACGCAATATCCAATGACATGAAATATTCTTTTTTTTTTTACATAGGACAATATAATCATTCATAAATTCATGTGTAAATATGTTACAAATTAATGACCTAATGAACGATATTCCTCCTAACTATATCTTTACTGAAAGAAGCGACTAAAGAAACTGCAGAATAAAATATATATACGTGAGAGACTAAAGCCGACTGCAGATAAAATTTAAATTAAAATACAAATCTAGTTTCCAATGCTTTTTATTACAAACTTGAGATGCGTACGCATACGTTTAATGATAAATCGAAGCAGGATATGCAATTTTTCAGACGGTACAAATTCTCTTTTCATTCTATTAGTTTTATACACTAACAGGAGATGTCGCAGGAGGTCGCGTAAATGTCGCGCGAGTCAGGCAAATTCGGACGGTGCGCGAACAACGGTGCGACTAGACTCAGCTCGACGCGGCGCATGCGCCGGAAATGCGCAGACGCCACCTCGCGGGGCCAGTCCGATCGCAGAAGTGATCCCGAGGAGTCCCTCGATAGTCGCGTCCGCCCGGTTTTCACGCGATTTTTCGTCGTTACTCAGGACATCCCCATTGCTGCTGCTCCGTGAAACAGACGTGAGTATCCGCGAAGGGGTTCCTCGTGGCGGAGCGACCGGGTGACGCCGAGTTCGCGCTCGGTCCTCGGCGTTTGCGAGACGATGCGGCGCGAGAAACCTGAGAACGCGACTTTACACAGACGGTCGCTGACGGGTTCTCTGCAAAGATGGCCGTGCGCGATTTACAACAAACGGTTGTGCGGCGCGCTCGTACCATGACTCGAGTCACGCGCGCGTCGTTTGTACGCGACGTCGATCGCGTCTCGCGCTGTCTTCGAGCACGTCCGCGTACGCCTCGTCCCCAGGAGCCCGCGTCGTCGCGACATTACGGATTTTCTGTCGGGCGGCCGCGCGCGCGAGAGAGTCCAGCATGCCCAGTCCTCTCGGAACGTATACGCGCGTCGCACGTCACCGAACGCGAATTGATTTTTTCGCGAGTAACCGCTGGCTGGTTGGCCTGCAGGCTGTGTGGTTCTCGCACGGTTCTACCTCGTCGCGGCAACCACCGGTCGTAGGTTCTCTCCGTGCATCGCGCACCTTTTTACGCGGACCTTCGGCTGCGTGTCTCGAACGCGCAAGCGACCTGCAGCGTCTTTATCATGTTCGACAACTTGCGCTCGCGTTGCGCGATGATGCTTCATTGACAAACTTCTTCGACGCCGCGCGATCAGCTGTCACCGCTTCCTCTCTCTCGCTCTCTCTCTCTCTCTCGCTCTCTCTCTCCCTCTCTCTCTCTCTCTCTCGCTCTTACTCTTCTCCGTCAATCGAGGACATGCAAGCGAGTCCGAGACCTCCAGAGACGTTCAACATCATGATCGATCGTGTACGTGCCCTTCATCATCGCCTTCGTCAGTCAGCGCACACTCCGGGGGATGCTGCGACCGTGTCGTTTTTCTCTGCGAATCGCGGCGAATTCCACGAGCGTTCTCATGATGAAGAGCATTTCCCTTCCTCGAGAGGTCGTATCGAGTTCTGGGAATGCTTCGTGTCTCCGGAGAGGTCACCATCGGTGTAATCGGAGATCCCAACCACCCCGAGAGAATGGTCGGGAGTGCCTTCGACGCGCCGGTCAATGCTTCCTCGAGATTACGTTCGTCTCACTGAGTCATTGTCACGTCGGTCTACTTGTCATAATAACATCGGTCTATCTCACTTTATCTCGAGAATAATTGTCAGCGTCAACCTTCCTCGTTGAATTGTACTTTTTTTTTCCAGATACGTGTACAAGCGATACCGATGACGCGGTTATTGCCGCGGATAGAGAATCGTTATTCGCGCGAGTTGCCTCTCGGTGCATATCATCAATTCTCCGAAGAGGGACGATCGTACGAAACGTGACTGTCAGTGGGCTCGTTGGCTCTCACTTCCGTGTTTTGTTCCATCTCGCTTGTACCGCGGCTGTGCCAAAAGCCTCGGTCTTGCCTAACTGCACTCTGCGCTGACGATTTTTGCACCCGCGTTACATACTCAAGCAGAACGAATCGTATACATTTGCCGCGGTCACAATTAAGCTGCGATGTCTCTCTCCTTTTCGGGGATAAGATAAACGATAAGATTCCAGATACCGTTGAGTTTCACACGCGTTAATTAACTCGGAGTCTCTCGTTCGCGCATTGATTCACCTCTCGACGAAGTCGCGCGACACGCGTCATTGTTGCGATGCTCCTTGCGCGAGGTAGAAAGTGCAGCTCCCAACATACGTCGTCAGCTGAACTCGTTTGAGGGTCGGTCGACTGGTCATCGGGTTCACTTGGCGCCCGAAGCGTCAAACATCAAAATAAGCTTGGATCTCGCCGGTGAATCACGTTGTAAGAATCTTTTTGTCGCCGACTTGCACCGGACAACCGTGCGACTTTATCGAGGGGGGAGAGGAAACGGAACGAGAGAGATTTTGAGGATCCTCAGGAAATCCGATCTCCACGATCTACCCCGAACTCTCTTCTTTTCTCTCGTCTTTGTCGGTCGGTCCGTTTTCGGACACGGTAACACACTATGTCCTTCCATGCTTCCTCTGTTCATATCGTTTCCAGCTCCCTTGACTGATCGACGATCCTGCGGCCGGCGGATAGCGATTCCACGCGTGTCACCTACGTAAACGGATTAGTTAGAGAAAGAAGAGCGAAGCCACAGGTAGATCGAAGCGCGCGCGCGCGCGAGGTCAGGAAAGTCGGCAGGCAGTCACTCACCTGGACCGATGATCCCGGAAACGTCGACTGTTATAGAGCGTGTGCGAGCGATCGAGATATCGATCGGCGGCTTGTAGAGAATCGGACTGGCTGTGATAAGAATTCGTACGCACGTCGTGGACTTGTATCGAATAGTATCGAAGGTTCTGCCTAAACGTGAGTACTTACCAAGACGTTTGGTTGGAATCTCCACGCACGAAAATGTGCGAAAAGACGACTTGGCGAGCAAACCGACACGTGTTTAGTGCCAGATTATACTTTAATTTATTCATAACATATTCGCGTGCGTTATCTTTTACGTTTATTTGTTTTAAAGCTGTCGAGATGAACACACGATACTTCTGAGAGCCTCGTATCTTGACCCGAGGACCCGTCTAAAGTCGAGTGGACAAAATCCGCCGAGGAAAGCCTTTATTGCTTTCCACTGCAGTATGCGCACTATCGCGCCAGCAAGGACATCTCGTCTGGAATTATACACTTCTCGTTTATGCAAGTTTCGTGATACGCGGCGATACTTTCAACTATTCGCAGCGTGTGCGTTTACGCGCGCGCAGTCCGCGAGTTCCAGTTTCTTTTTTCCTTTTCAACAAAGTATCGTACTTTCCGCCGACGATGACTAATAAGTATCGCGTGTGTATCGCCGCACTCGCTGGCGCCCCATTCATACCTCGGTTACGGCCGCGATATGGGATGCCCGTTGCACGGCCCGTTGCATCGTTTTATTATCACGCGTTATTGCGTTTGCACTCTTACCGGTTGCGCACTTAATCGCTTTGTAATTTTGTGCCTCATCTTTTATTATTGCCCGATGGATCGACTCGCCGCCGATTACAGAGAGAGCTCTTCCCCGTGGCCACTTCAATCATATAACATCGCGGTTTTTAACGTTACGAGCGTGTCGAAGCAGAAAAAGAGGCCGATATGAATATTTAAATGCACCGCGCAAGGCGAAAATATACGCGACCGCTGCGGGGTGGGCGTACTGTGCCGGTTTATCGATTACGGCGCATCGCCATCGTGAAGCGGCGTCGCGACGACGCTGCGCCGACGTTCCGTGCGCCTGTTACGATTGTCAAGGTCCTTCCTCATGATTGTTTCCTCCTCGGGAATGGTGTTTTCACCTCAATCGGGATCAGCCCACGTCCCGTAAATACACCGATAATCTACAGGGAGATAAAAGCTTCGCTGTCTCTCGATTGCAGCATCGAACCAGCAAACGAACCAATGAAATTCTGGCGAGCGTTTGTTTCAACGTTTACTTCATAAACACAGCAGAAATCCCTACGAAGCAAGGATTCGCGAGAAGGATTTCGAATCTAATCTCTCGTATTTTCGGCGAGACAGCCCGTAGCAGCTGATGCATCATTTGACGATGCAGCCGCAGCGCGTGATGCTTTATATTACGCTGTTAAATTCACAGTGACTCTCGTGCAGAAGCATGCTCGTGTGAGCGTTGCGATCTCGAGCTTCACTTTTTACCGCCTTTCCCTTTCGCGTACTCTTCGTGCGGCGAAAAGTGCTATCGATCTCGGCGAAATCGCGCTCCAAGTCGCTCTAAGCTCGCCGCCACGAGACGGCCGGCTTTCGTGCGACGAAAGCTCTCTCGCGAGTGGTTCCGCGAGCAGGCGACACTGATTTCGCAGCGCGAGCGACCTGCATCGGGTTTCTCCGACGATGGAAAGTAAAATAAACCACGACATTGATTTCAGGCGTATTGTGTGCGCGCGCGTTACATTATCCCGCGGAAACAATTCGGTACGCTCGACTCTCGCGCGAGAGTTCCGGCCGCGGGCGCGTTTAGTTTTCTTTTCTGCGGTAGAAAAATATACGCGAGCTGACGGCGCGAGGCAGCAATGCGCAGCTCCGATCGCGGAGAAAATTCGCAGATACGATTGATGCAGTTAATACATGGATATTACGTCAGTGTTATATTGAGAACATACATATATAGTCGATGCAATATTAATATATTTTCATATTTCTCGCACGCTCAGCAGCAGCGGAGAATTTGTCGCATATTTTTTATCACGTACAGCTGACGTGATGTTCTTTTTTTTGTTGCAGGCAATGTTGATGGCGGGGCAGTGAGAGGTCATTGAGAGGTGACTGGAAGATCTAGTCGCGCTCCACGGAATCACCATCGAGGTATCAGCGAGGTCACACACGAGGATCATGAAAATGGTGCTGTCTCAACGTCAGAGGGAGGAGTTGTAAGTTGGCTTACCGCTCGATAATTCTCTCATGAGCTTCGATTCACCATTTCTATTTGCCCACGTCACGGCACATGTCTTCTTCCCTCTCATGGCGCTCTTAACAGATGCTAGCTTCCACTGGTCTCACAGCTGGGGATACCGCTATCTCTATCTCTCCGTTTGACTTTCACGGGGGTGGCACGCGAATGCGTGCAGTCCGGGAACGGATCAATCGAGGAAATACGCAAGGTTTCCCTCACCACCGCGCCAACGCCAAAGTTCCCCTTTCAGCTTCTCTATGGCTCTCTCAATTTTTCTTCCATGTCGCGTAGAAAACGCGTAGGGGGGCTGCTTGGAAAATTGTTATCGCGAATACGCTATCGCGTTGTTGCAATCGCTGAGAGCTACCTTGGCATCCTTAGCTGGCATTGAGCATCGAGCCGCAATGAACTAACTGTGTGTAATTAGTTCGTTACACATTTTGCATAATCGTGGGCGCAGCGGTATGCGGGCGTCCGTTCTGCGGCAGCCGCTCTTGAATTTTCTCAAACCTCCAGCCTTCGATTTCACACGGAGAGGTACGGGTGGCTGCTAAAGGCTTTGACGTTATACATGAGTCATTCGACGCGCGAATAACGATCTCCGCGAGCCGAGAGTTCTCTTCAACGCGCGCGAGTGTGCTTGTGTGACTGTTTCCCGTGTTCGAACGTCTCGTCGTGCGTATTCGAACATATCGAACAGCACCGCTGTCGCTGTCATTATCTCGCTATGTCCCAATTCATGCTTATCTTCCGATGGAACGCACCACGGTTCGCGCAACACTGGTCATTTCTCTCTCTCTCTCTCTTTCTTTCTCTCTCTCTCTCTCTCTCTGTCTCTCTCTCCCTCTCTCTCTGTCTCTCTCTCTCTCTCGTCCTCGACAGCCCGATAAAATATTGAGGCATTCGAGGCCCGCCTTTCTTCCCTTCCATCTTGAATCGAGTAGCGTCCGATGTATGTTTAGGATATAATTCTGAGGTATTCGGAATGCAGATTTATCTGAATGTAATATCCAATACAAAATATATAAATTTAGCTGTTTCCCGAGGAGCGTTATCAGAATTGCTCGATACTTTCAGCGCTGTTTTCCGTGACTTAAATATCGCGATTCTCACGAAAGGTCGTTCGAATCAACGTATAAATTGTACTTCTTGATTATTCAAGCGATCATATATAATTGATTTACTGGCGCATTTTGCCTTTTCCCGCACGTAGACGATGACGATGATGATTAAACGGGGACACCGTCATCGATTGTATTCTCGATCTATGCCGGTTTATTTCCTATGACGCAAAATCGCTCGTGAATTGTTCTTGCTGGGGCGCGTCAGTGTGGGGGTGTCGGCGAGGAGGGTGTCTGTCGAGCACGCGCGAACTGCGGATCGATAACTGCACGGAATGAGTCGTCGGCGGCGGCAGCGGTGGTGGTGGCGGTGGTGATGGCGGCGGCGGCGGCGGCGGCGGTGGCGGCGGCGGTGAACTCTCGGAGCAACCCTTGGAGCGAAGGGAGAAAGAGAATGGGATCGAAGAGAAGAGAGGGGGGAGAGAGCGAGTGAGAGAGAGAGAGAGAGAGAGAGAGAGAGAGAGAGAGAGAGAGAGAGAGAGAGACTCGTGGCCCTTTCTGACTGGAAGGAGAGGGCTCTCATCGATTAGCACAGGTGTCCTATTGCATCCATGTTACTTTCTTCAGCCCTTAGGGGTTGCACATGTAACTTTTAACAAATGACCTCGAACGTGTGTGACTTCCGGGCTTCCTGTAAATTGAGACGGGATGGCGATTAGCATTGTCGAAGGAAACTTTTGGACAAAGCTTTGTTTAACGGGACACCGGCGATCACGGTGATCCATCATTTTCTTAATCCGGGAAACTGGATAATCAGAGCGTGATTGTTGTTTGGACCAATAATCTGGATACGAGTCCAGTGCGAATGGAAAATATCGTGGCTGCGGAATTGTAACTTTCCGGTAGTGGTGGTAAATGTGATGAATGAGAAAACGTTCGAAGCTGCAACGTTCACGATATTTTCCATTGATACTAACGACTTATTCTCGCATTGTTTCGTGTCCATGCCTGACTGAGATTAAATTCAATTTTAATAGAAGGCTTGCAATATTGCAGACGAGAAAAATGGTCCGACGTAGGCTGAGAGCGTGCTGCTCGCTCTCGTGAGGCTTGAGCGTAATAGATACAGTGAGGCCAGACGGTTTCACGGTGATGTCAGCGTCCGTTTTATGCGCAAAGGGCCAGACGGATAAATTACCTTCCGTTTCCCGCCTTCTTCAAGTATCCGTTTTCACGCAGTTCGTCTCAGATCGCGGAACAAGGGTAATCGCCTGAGGACTCCTTCGATCCGCACGTTCTTCGGCGACCCGGCACATGTTCCTCGCATAATTCATCGCACGCTGCGGCGCGCGAACGAGGGAAAAAAATTCAACTCGACTAAAGTTCTATTGTACCGTTATATTCGCCGCTGCTGTTGCTGCTGCTGCTGCTGCTGTTGTTGCTGCCGCCGCCGCTTCTCCTTCCGACCTTTGTATACGAGCATCTCTCGTCGTATCTTGGTAGCGCAATCTCCTAGTCTCTCCCTCGACTATCGTTCCATCTTTAATTTATGTAACGAACGAAGAAAGGAGAGGCGATAGATAAGAGCGGCGCAGAGCAAGGCAGGGCACAGTTGATCGCCGCAGGTGTTTCTCGCATTCGTTATGTACTACTTGTGTTTGAGGAACATCGGCGGATACGGCGTTATCCGCGTTTCATTTCGAGATGTACGCCGCTCGATAGAGTCACTTCTTCTCCTCGACCTCTCGGACGCTCTCTAGAAGGGCATTATCTCCGATGAAATGCATTCTCAGATATTTATTGCGGGCGAACGAGCACGCGCGGCAGCGAATGATACAAATGCACTCTCATTTCTCTCGTGATGTCGTAGGAACTCGCGCGTAGGATGTCGCGAGTAGATCGCCGGTGATTATGTATTCTCGGATACGAGGCGAGAGAAAATATTCCCGCGCGAGAAAGTAAATACGCTCTCGGCCCCGTGACAACGTAATTTACAAATCGACCGGGGGAACATATAAATATCGCGCGAGTCCGTTAAGTGAAATAAGTCTTTCGGCTCTCTAACAATGCGAATTCCAACGCGGTGGCTCTACACCTCGCCGCTTTGGAATAAATTAAACCTTGCTCTCCCGCTCGCGTATCGATCATCGGCATCGGCGGCGAATTTCGAATGCCATAACTTTCGCATGGTTGCGCGAGAGTTGCCCCCGCGGGCGAAGTCGTCGCCGCGCGCGAGAAACGCGGTGATACGCTATTAAATATTACACTACACGTAACTCTCTTCGCGGGAGAGCGATTCGTCGTAAACGAGATTCTTTCTGCATCACATCTTCTTTATCAATTGAGTTCGTCCGATTCGATATTAAATTCCACGAAATCTTCCTTCTACTTCGTCCTGACGACCGGCATTTAATCTCCTCCGGTAGTATAATTCGCATTTCTTTTTTCGCTTGTCTTTGTAATTATTTGTGCTCACTCGTTGTTTGAGAGGTGCATCCTGGTTTGGAGATGTACGTACATTTGTGCGCCTCAGATTACGCGCATGTTCTCAGGAGAGACTTACTTATTCCAGGATATCAATTATCCATCCTCGATGGCTTGTTGAGATTACTCCCGAGCGGAGCTCAATTATTCGGATTATCAGTCGTTTTCCACTCTCGCGCGAGCTCGATGAATCGGCAGGAATGTCTGAGGGACGACAGGTGAGTGCCTTCCGCACTCACGGAGACAATGATCCCTACCTCCCTATCTCCTTGAACTATTCTTTTCCACTTGTACATCGCGGCACACCTGCCGGCGTAGCGGGCGTTATTGTGCGTGCGCGATATGAAGTTTCTCACCGGGATACACGGCCGCTTCTTACGAATCGCTTCTCCGTCATTATCCGCGTTTGTGGTCCCCTCTGAATTTTCCGCGAATCACGCGCGTAATTAGCCGCGCGTATACGAATTACGATATTACAGCGTTGGCCAAGACGCATTTGCGATATTCTGTACTTATTATACCTCGACTGCAATTAGCGACAGATAAATCTCATTAGTCGCCGATGGGAATCTCCAGTCGCGAGGAACGCTGCGAAATTATTGATACGCCGGTCTTCTCGGCGATGCCGCTCGAAATTGTTCTCCGCTCGCCCGCGCTATTGAGGTTTGTGTTACACGTTCGTTTACTATTGATCATGCGGGCGAGTGAACCGTTAACTTACCGCGTTATCAGCTAACATGTGATCGAAATTGATTCTTAGAAAAATAGAAGCGTTCTCATGTGACCAGTGACCGGTATGCGAGAATCGTGATTGTTGCGAAGATTTTTTCCCACTGACATTTGTAAAGATGCAATTTCACCCACATCTCAGGCTACTTATAATTTAATCTAATGCAAGATGCATTAATATACGACGCGAATGATTTTTATCTTTGGCATGCTTGATGATGTATTCTCCGTTTCAGCATCTCGTGTTTCCCAAAGAAACGCGCGATCCTGCCGTAGAATCAAAGTGAGAAGAATGAGTTGGTTCATTAAAATGAATGAATTCGAAGCCGAGGCGGAAGTAAATAGAGGGAAAGAATCGTCAACGCGTGGTTACGGTAGCGAACGGTACTGCTTTCCGCTCAGGCGAGAAATAGCTTCGCGCTTCTCCCGTCTTTTCTTCTTTTTCCGGGACCATGTGCATCTGTGCGGAATTGCGCGCTCCTACTCTCGCGTGCCGCGTGTGCCACGCGGCGGCAAGTTGTTGCAAAACAACAAGAATCGGGCGCAAATTGCGACCGATACTTCGCTATCACGTGGAGAGTCAGGTGAATAGAGACGGACGGACGACCGACCGACCGACTAGCGAGGCCTTTCACCCTGGCACAAGTTTGCCCGACTTTCAATCTCTTTCCCACGTATCCGACAACCTGCGGCCTCCTCGTCCTCCTCCTCCTCCTCCTCCTCCTCCTCCTCCTCCTCCTCCTCCTCCTCCTCCTCCTCCTCCTCCTCCTCCTCCTACTCCTACTCCTCCTCCGTCCATTGTATCGGTGCGCAGGCACAGCATTTTATCTTTATCTGCGTCATAAACAGACGGCGATCAGTCGGTTGGCCACTAACGTGAAACAATTGGAGATTAAAGCTATCGTACAACACACGTCGCTCACTACTACTCCCTCTCAGTCCCCCGCAGCTGTACCTGGTGGGAAAATGAATACCGATGAGGAACACTTGCGTCGAAAGTAAAGTTCGACGATGTGTCCGCCGCTCAAGTCTCCTGTATGCGTACAAAATTGATGTGATCAATTTTGTCTCTCACAAGAGCACATTTTTGTGATTCCAGAAATAAGGCGATCGCGGATTACCTTAGCACCAATGGCTATCAAGATGCACTGGAGGCATTTAAGAAAGAAGCCGATATGCCGGGGGAAGTGGAGAGGAAATACGGGGGTCTCCTGGAGAAAAAGTGGACTTCGGTCATACGATTGCAGAAGAAGGTAAAAAAGCCTTTCTTTATTCGATTCTGTATCTCCTCGCCTATATAGAAAAACTCTTCGATTTGATGTGATACGTTAATTCAAGTCTCTGCTCTCGAATTCATCCGAGAAACACTCTCTCCCGCAGGTAATGGAACTGGAGTCTAAACTCTCCGAGGCGGAGAAGGAATTTATAGAAGGCGCACCGACGCGCGGCAAGCGATCGCCGTCCGAATGGATACCGAGGCCGCCGGAGAAGTACAGTCTGACTGGACACAGAGCCCCTATCAATAGAGTTATTTTCCATCCGGTTTTTAGTCTTATAGTATCCGCCAGCGAAGATGCTACCATTAAGGTGAGGATCGGTCGAACGTTTCGCCAGATATCAACGTTTACTTATATTTAGAACTCGGATCGAATGTTCCTCATCATATTCATCACATCGTTCGCTTCCCCTTCAGGTATGGGATTTTGAGAGTGGCGAATTCGAGAGGACACTAAAAGGCCACACCGACAGCGTGCAGGACGTCGCGTTCGACGTCTCGGGCAAACTGCTCGTCTCCTGCAGCGCGGACATGTCCATCAAGCTGTGGGACTTCCACCAGTCGTTTGCTTGCGTGAAAACCATGCACGGCCACGATCACAATGTCAACTCCGTCGCGTTTGTGCCACAGGGTGACTTCGTAGTGAGCGCCTCTAGGGATAAAACCATCAAGATCTGGGAAGTAGCGACGGGATACTGCGTGAAGACGCTCGTGGGACACAGGGAGTGGGTAAGAATGGCGCGAGTCAGCCCGTGCGGCGAGCTCATCGCCAGCTGCTCGAACGATCAGACCGTTCGTGTATGGCACGTGGCGACGAAGGAGACTAAGGTAATTCATTCAACGAGGCGATTTTTCCTAGAAAAGTATAACATACGGTTGCGTTCGATTAGAAAAGTTTCTTGTTGAAGAATATCTAGTTTATTTGAATACGCGCTTTATCAGAGAATTTTGTGACAATTCCACATTCATGTGTAAAACTGCAAAAATGTGTAAAAACGCAAAACCGTTGGTCGATCATCAGGTCGAGTTCAGAGATCACGATCACGTAGTGGAATGCATCGCATGGGCGCCCGAGAGCGCGCGAGCATCGATCAATGCGGCGGCCGGAGCGGACAACAAAGGCGCACACGAAGGACCCTTCCTCGCGTCTGGTTCTCGAGATAAGATGATTCGCGTATGGGACGTCGGCGCCGGGGTGTGCCTCTTTACCCTCGTCGGACACGACAACTGGGTACGATGCATCGTCTTCCATCCTGGCGGCAAGTTTATCGTCAGTGCGTCCGACGATAAGACGCTGCGAGTCTGGGACACGCGCAACAAACGAGTGATGAAGACCCTCGAAGCGCACGTTCATTTTTGCACTTCTGTCGGTTTGTATCTTTCGCTTTCAGCTCGAATCAATATATCTATCTTACTTTTTCCTTCCCTCCCTCCCTTTTTCTTTCTCATTTTTGTATTTCCCTTTTTCTCTTCGGTTTTAATACCGGTTAAAATACATGAACACGAGCGGTCGGTTTATTCACTTGTAATTTACATACTATAGATTTCCACAAAAGCCATCCTTACGTGGTCACCGGGAGCGTCGATCAAACGGTGAAGATTTGGGAGTGCCGCTAGTCACCGAATTTTAGATTTTCCGTCAGACGTTGTGTGGAAGAGAACGGACGTAGAAAAAAAAAAAGAAGAAAATGAAATGAGAAAAGACGAACGCGCGTCCATTTTTGATGGAATCGGCCGAACGAGTAAGCTTCTACAAAAGCTATCGTATACATGCATTAATATTAATATTATTATTATTATATATAAAGAAAAACACACATAAACACGTATGATTAAGAGCTCTTTAATTAATTTATAATAAAATATAATTAGAATAATTATCATAATATTATAAACATCGTTTTACGGCAATGAACTGCACTAAAATTCGAGGAGAGTGAATCGAGAGACGGTCAATACTATAAGGATCAAACGATCGAGAGGACGCTCCCCCGAGTTCTCGTTACGACCTACGGCTACGTGGGGTTATTAATGCCATATACAATTACAAGAGTTAAATAATTCCTTTTAGACAGTTGTGCAATCGTAGGCATTATTCTGTACATATACGTGTCTTCGCGCAGCACGAAATTTAACGAGTCGATGATCGATGTACGAGCCGCCCAGTTTGATTTTCTCTTCTCGCCCGCTTATTACTCGCTATTATATCCGTTGAAGTATTAGTTACCAGCTGTCATACATATACACACGAGCAAAGAGAGAAAAAAAAGATCGTCCTCTTCGATTATGATCTTATGCGTGTTTAATAAAAACGTGTCGAATCTCTTTTTAACTTGTCGACGGTGGCGAAAATTTCGGCTGTGGCGTCACCTCTTCCGCGGTAACTATAATTCGTTGTCGATATATCTTCGCGCGCTCTCCTCGAGAGTTTTTGAGAGTAAAGAAGAACGGGATATGCTGCTCCTTCTTCATTCAATATGTGAACATATACATACACAGAAACACGAAACACACACATACACACGTATTAGACGCGCAGCGTCTTTGTGCAAAGTACCGAGTGTCAATGATCGTCTAATATCGGCTCACGTGTACCCTTGATAAGTATTGAGTTGTCACACATATTGTCGCATTAATGAAGATTCGTTTCGGTGGGACACGTAATGTATAACGTAGCTCGTAAACGAGTAAGTTGCAAGGAAAATGATATGGTAGTACGAATAAGTAACGGGATAACAATGCAAACTGTCGCAATCGAAATCGGCTACCCCGTTCGTTGCACATTTGTGTAGCGGACTCTGTCGAAAGAACGTGTCCCTTGGCTACGATGTGTAAATTTCATTATATTACATATATTTATGTATAATTGAATCTCGTGGAGCCTGTAAGATGTCGATCGCAATTTGTCCAGAGGCTTCGCAATCATACACGCGACATTTGAAAATTTAATTTTGTCTCTGGGAAACATAAATTTTTCGGGAAACGAGAGTCGTCGCTCTTTACGAGGCTTTATTATAAAAGTATGCTCAAAATGAAGAACTACGAAGATGAAAGATAGATTTCTCGCCACATACTTGGCGTTCAATCACCGTGCATTATTAATAATAACGATATATTACAATAGGCACAGCCGAATATATATGTATAGAAAGAGAGAGAGAGAGAGAGAGAGAGAGAGAGAGAGAGAGAGAATGTACGACACACATTGAAATTTAAAACATTCGAGCGATAAGCTGGTGGAAGACTCGCGCGTAAAGTGTAACGCATACTACATGTACGGAAATTTTAGAGCGCATTAGTTCATTGCGTGGGTTCCAAGAGAGTTACTAGTTGTACTTTTTAGTTCTAACTACTACTTAGTAATAGCGAAGACATATAAAATGTAGACGATAGAAGGAAATAAGGGAATAAACTGAAAGAGACACGAGAGTAATTAACAGTTGATCGACACACACGACCACGAGACACGTCCGATCTTCAGGCATCGGTAAGAGAAATGATATTCCTTACGTACGTGCGAAACGAAAGCAAGCAAGAAAGAAAGAAAGAGAAAACATGCAATCATTAATCGACAAAACGCTTGACTAAGGGTGATCTTTTCAAACGGTACACTCATTGTCTGCTACCTTTTTTTCCTACTGTTTCTCCCTCTCGTTTAGCCTTCAGCCAAGTAAGAAAACAAACCCCCTTGAAGATAAGATGCCCCTCACTTAATGTGGTACTAAATTATTTTGATGAATAATAAACAGAGTTGTCACTGAGTCGTGTGATCGTTATGCTATACATCACCTATGATTCACATCGTTTCTCAGAACAGCGTAATCTCTTTCTCCACGTTTTACAGGTCGCCGTGTCTTTAATTAATTCGTTCAATTAGTCGTGAACGCGCAATTATTTTCCGTTGCTCGCGACCTAGAATTTTCGTAGTCTCTTGATTAAAAAAGCAGTAGGCTTAAGTCTCTAAAAACTCTGCACACAAGTATGTATTAATCTACATTCATGACAGTATTTTATAGTACGATTAGAACAGGAGTAGCAATATAGTATATTGTAAGTGAGAACGCATTACCAAACATCTATTGTGCGTGTTTATATTACGTAGATGATGTAATAAAAGTTATGTTATTAGTCGCCTTTCATAAATTCGTCATCGATGGCTTCTGCCACTCTTATCGCTTTCCACCTGCTTGGGAAATTATAATACTTGGGAAATACCAATAAGTAGTTCTATATAATAAAATATTATTCATCATTTGTGATATACAGAGTGTCCCGTAAGTCGAGGTCAATCTGTCTTGTTTTTGGGTCTCCATTCATCTCCTGAGCGATTGACTTTGACTTACGGAATACCCTGCATATTAGGGGGTTGCATTAAAGGCCGCGGTTTTTTTGTGTTTGAGCATTTATTTGAATAACAACATGTATGAATACATCAATCAAAGTATTTGCCTTCGGAAGCTATGACTCTTTCCTACTTTTTCGGCAGAATTTGAATTCTGCGACGAATGGTCTGTCTTTTGAGCCAATTCATTCAGCAACCCAATTTTTACAAAACCTTCAAAAGACGTCCTTGAGATGTCTTAAGGACGTAGGGATGTCCTCAGGATATCTTTAAGACGTCCTTTGGACATTTGTGCTGTATGGGCCGGATCTTCATCGATTGCTAAATGTTCGTTGCGTTGGTGCGCACGATTTAGGCTGGCAGGTGAGTTCATACGTGATAATACAATCGAAGCATCATTGAAGACGAAATTTACAATTTTGATAATAATTAAACGTTAAAAGAATGCTAAGAATATGAAAATAGCTAAAAAAAAATTTCAATCTTTGATCAATCATATGCAAAAATTGTTTCAAGATTTCCAATCTCTAAGAAGCTTTTTGTGTAATCAATTTTTGGTCAATGGGTAATTAACGGTACAAACGGATCGCTTTGTACAGGTATTCAATAGGACGGAGCATGGGCTCCATATCCCTATAAGAAAACGTAACCCACGAATAATGGAAGTGAGAAAGTAATCGGAGAAAGTTTAGAGACGATAAAGGCCGGTATTCATACTCAGGTCTTATATTGAAACCATCTTAAGTTCTTTTTTAGATACCCCATAGCCAATGAAATGATTTATACAGCATTTGAAGATAAACTTAAGGCGGCTTAAATATAAGATCCGACTATGAATACCGGCCAAAGAGATAAAGAGAATAGAGAGTGTATAAAGTATAACAATATTGAACAAGAAAATGCCCCGAAAATGTGCTATATGCGAATAGGTGCAAAACAATGATGTGTCATGTAGTCTATTCTTTTTAGCTGCATTGCTAAACTGGCGCATTGAGTGAAAAAAAATATAGTTGTCTCACTTTAACTATTGCACCAGTTCAGCAGCTAAAAAGAACAGACCCATGATTATATATATTAATTTATTATATGTATTAATTTCTTTCATTTCATTTATTTTCAACATAATATTCACTTAAAAAATTTATAATTTCATTAATTAATGAACCATATAACAATTTAACTTGCGTAAGTAATTTGTACTAATATTCGTAATATGCCTTTTTTATAGGAATTATGCAGGCGCAAGAAGATAATGAGTCTGTTCTTTATAACTGCATTGCTGAACAGTGCAATAAGTTAGAGTGAGAAAAAATATAGTTATGTCATTTTAACTTATTACACTAGTTCAGCTACAAAGAACAGACCCAGAGAGACAAAGAGAGACAAAGAGAGAGAGAGAGAGAGAGTGCGCATGCACTTCTTACTCTGTCTTACTCCCATTATTCGCGAACTTCAGCCGAAAAACAGCCTGCTCTGTCTATTCGTACTACGTTTGTGTGCATACCACGTAACATCGAAGCAATAATATATTGCAATATTAGAAGTATCATCGAATATTTTATGTTTATTCTGTGTAATAATTTTCCTATAGATCTGTTCTCTTTAAAGAATTACTATTATTGTGGTCACGAAAAATTAATTCCGTTAATAGTGAGAACCGGCGAAAATGGGTTAGTGGTTGCCGGCTTTGTCCTCGTGACGGGTCCGGTATAACAAAATTGTAATCGAGTTTACATATTTGATATTTTGCATTCATTTGATGTGCTTCTAATTCACAACGGAAACACGAGTCAAGTGAAAATGGCATCGCAGGAGAATGTCCAAAGCAGTCTGCCCGACACACAAAATACGGACGCTGTTTTATTGACACAATCCCAATCACAAGATGGGATGAGCAATCAACAAACATTAACTGTCTGGGGAAGACTGTGCGCATTAAGACCATTTTTCCAAAATTTAAGTATGTACTTGTGTTTATGTAGGAAGGATTTATGTAGTAACAAAATATATGATAGAAAAATATCTGATAAAGAAAATATGAAATTAAGAAATATCTAAAACAATATACATCACAATATATGAAATTTTATGAAAAATACTTTTTTTTATTCCCTATATTTAAATTTTGTCAGGTATGTCTGGAGATATGTATACTGTGGGGCGTTGCGAGACTTGTGATATTCGCCTGACTTCAAAAATAATGCGTGCAAATTGGTTGAGTGTAACCAGTAAGATACACTTTCGCATATATAGAAAACTTATTAGTAACACAAATGAGACTGTGGTGTATCTAGAAGATATGAGCCAGAATGGAACCTATGTTGACAAGATCATAGTTGGTCGTGGAAAACGTGTCATTATTGACAATAACTCAGAAATTTCACTGGTTAAATCTTCATGTAAAGGTAATTGTGTTTTATCTGCTAAAATTTGTTAAAGAAATTGATTAGACATGCAGATTTTATATAATAAAATATAAAAAAGTCAACTTTATAAATCATAGTTTACAGATTTGAGAATATGATTATGCCCGAACCTAACAACTTACCACCAGAAATAAAACAAAAGTATGCACTAGGCCGTAAACTAGGATCTGGTGCATGTGGAGAAGTGAACCTGATATTTACAAAGGATGGTACTGAAAAATTTGCTATAAAAACAATACAGAAATCTGATTTTAATATCAATGGAAATGTCAATCATCTTAATAACCCTGAAAAGATTAAGAATGAAGTTGAAATATTAAGAAAGTTGAAACATGTAAGCCTAGTTAATCTATATTATTGTCTGATGGTTTCATAATATGAATACTAATGGAAGAATGTTTTAGCCTTGTATTGTTCAAATGAAAGATATTTTTGATACACCAACAACAGTGTATATTGTGCTTGAATTAATGGAAGGTGGAGAGCTTTTTGAAAGGATAAGAAACAGGGGCAAGTTGTCTGAATCAAATACAAAACATATATTTTATCAAGTTATACATGCAGTTCATTATTTGCACAAGCAAGATATCACACATAGAGATTTGAAGGTATCATCTAGAAAGTTATTTTTAATATTCTATTGATATTAGATATTTTGATCAATATATTTTAATTTTATTTTACAATAATTTCATAGCCGGAGAATATACTGCTAGCAGACAATTCCGATATTACTGTAGCAAAAGTATCCGATTTTGGGCTTGCAAAATTAGTAGATGCTAGAACTATGATGAAAACATTTTGTGGGACTCCTATGTATGTTGCACCTGAGATTATAAATAACCTTGGACGTATGTCTTATACAAAACAAGTATGTATTTCCATATAACGCGATAAGTCGGGAAGTAACATTTTTATTGAACTTGAGATATTTTTCTAGGTCGATGTGTGGAGTCTAGGAGTGATACTGTACATTTGCTTAGGTGGTGTATTACCTTTTAATTTACAAAGTAAAAATTATACTTTAGAACAACAAATCAGAAGAGGAAAGTATGTTTTCCCTGACTTGTACTTTGGACACGTATCACAAGAAGCTATAGATCTGGTATATAATAAACATAAATTAATAATAATAACACTCCTATTATTATTATATTATTCTATTATGTTAGTAATAACGTTTCTAATATTGTAAGAGTATTAACGAAATGTTATTTCAGATCAAACGTATGATGACGGTAGACCCGGACAAACGCATAACAGTTCAACAGATTTTACTACATGCTTGGATGAAAGATTCAAATATACGAAGGGCTGTAAACTCGTTAATATTTCCGGAAAATAACGAGAACATACCATCCTTGAATACCTGCAGAAAACGTTCCGAGGTTTATTCGCCCCCAGAGGGTATAAAACGTACGCGGCTTAACGCGTGAAAGAATATCCTTAACAGGAAGTATAAGAGAAAATATTTCGATGTTTTCCAATTGAAAGGAATAGTACAAAAGAAACATTTAACATTTTTGTTTAGTGGGATTAGATGTTTCATCGATTATTTTGTGATTTCGTAAATGGTTACCTACTTATATATGATCTCCACTTTGATGACAACTATATCTATAAATCTCTAAGATACATACTTGAATACCAAAACATTGTATTTAATATATCTACAAGGATCTTACAAAGAAAAAAAAAATACAAAGTGCCCAATAGTATTTAATACATTTCATTATAATTATGAAGTATATCTGTGATTCCACATGTTAACTTAGCACACAATAACTGCATAAGAATAATGATATAATAAAATATATACAATAATTGAGTAACTATTTTTGACGAGTATAATAAATTATACGATTACTCAGGATACTTTGTATATAGGTTAATATACAACGCGTTTGTGAAAATTACTCACTGCACAAACATAAATTTATTTACTATAATTTTTTACTTATAATCTTCAAAAAAATAGTAAGGTAGCCAAGAAGTATCTCGAGTTGAGTTTAGCGCTGTGTGCGTAAAGAGAATATAAAAATGTTAATTTGTTTTGATATACAATTACCGTATCGTGTTACGAACTACGGCTTATATGAACTTTAACATAATGACGAAATGAGTTTATTGTAAATGCGAAGCACTTTATTTCAACTCATAGACAATGCCATATAATAAAATGGAAGACAAAGGAAAAAACGTTTATTGACTCGTATTACACGTTTTCAATCCTTTCCGTACTGATATTGTTCCTTACCGTGGCAAGGATCCGGAATTGGTGTCTCGATATCGGGTTCCTCTTTCTTCGTAAGTCCAGCTAGTAAACGCTTTAACTGCGCTATTGCTTTTCCTGGGTTTAAGCCCTATCAAACGCACAGTATTATACATATGAGTTGATGTAGATAAAAATCAATCTATGTTTAAATGTTTTGCGTCTTCCGGAAGACTTAGATCGTTTAAATATAGAATATTTGGGCGCATAGACATTTCCATACCACAGGAAATATGACAATGATGAGGGTTACCTTTGGGCATGTTTTGGTGCAATTAAAAATCGTGTGACATCGGTAAATCGAGTAGAAATCTCGTAGCTTTCCCAGCCTTTCTTTATGTGCCATGTCTCGCGAATCAATTACCCACCTATATGCCTACCAATTTAAAGAAAACTATGTACCATACGTGTGCGTATGTACTAATATTTTCATGTTTTGTTACAGAGACAATTGGCACACTTGTCAACTTGTATTAATATATTCTTAAAAATGTATGTTATCTTATTTCTCTATTATACCTGAAGAAGAACCGCAGGTCCTAGATATTTGTCGCCGAGCCACCAGTAAGGCGGGCACGCATACGTGCAGCACGCGCACATTATGCATTCGTGTAAACCGTCGAGCTTCTTCCTGTCTCGCGTGCTCTGCAAGACTTGCCGTACACCGAGGATATTGTCCTCGCCAGGACGTTTTAGATATGGATCGATTGCTCGAAATTGGTCGAAGAACTGCCTCAAATCTGGTACCAAGTCTCGAATCACGTAAGTGTGTGGCAGGGGATAAATTACCAGGGGTTTTGCGGATTCTTCCACTTTTCTGAAGATTTAGGTGATTTTTAAAGAAAATATTAATTAAGCACTACAGAAGAAGAAGATTTTATTGTCTTATTTAGATAAGAAAAAGAAAGAACTGTGTATATGTGTAATCTAATTGTACAAATACATAAATTAACGTATTAACTATTAATGTAATAAACAATGAAGTTGACGTTTTAATCGTTAAAAAAATTTCAGATATCCGAATATCACCAAATGCCCCAAAAGTCCTAAGAACAATTATCCAAATATTTGAGATCCCAGATATTCGGAGCATCAAGTACTTTAAATTGCCAGAGACGTATTAAAATGTCTGAGACTTCATCAACCTAAAGAATTCAAAACTCCAATCCATCAATGCTGAGAATCACGATGATGAGTTGTAATGATAAATTACAACAATGATTTAATTACGTTATACAAGCCAAGGTATTGACGCCGTTTATGTTCATCGAGCAATTCCCGCAGATGCCTTCGCGACACGATCTGCGAAAGGATAACGTCGGATCGTGTTCCGCTTTGATCAACGTCAACACGTCCAACACCATCGTGCCGCACTTGTTCAGATCGACGGTGAACTGTTGTATGTGCGGTTTCACGTGTTGCTTTTCCGGATTCCATCGATACACGCGAACGATCTGTAGTCTGGGCTCAGTTTTCCGACTCTGTAGAAAATCAACCCTGTGCTATAGTCTCGCGGTCTTTCTGATTCTTTTATAAACAAATTTTATAAAAAAAATCATCGAAGAGAGAAAGAAGAGATTTCTTTGTACGTAACGAGAATTTCGATCCAACAGACTCATACACATTTATTTATTATTATTATATCTGTATTTATTTTTGGATGTATTTTCTTTCTATATGTATTTTTGGATGTAGGATAACTAACTTCCGGAGGCAATTTGCACTCTTTGATTTCTGCAAGATCGGCAGCTACCGCCGCATTCTCCTCGGACGACGATTTTGAGGTCTTCTGGGTCGATGTCAACCTCGTTCCATAAATGCGCGCGAGTCCATGCGACCGTAAGAGCCAGCTCGTGAGTCTGCCGTTCACGACGGCGAACATGACCCACCACTCACTTCAGCGACTCGTCTCTGTTATTTCCTCGCGCGCGCGTCCACGTGATTATTATTTTGAGGACAATACTTTCGTATTATCACGTTGGGCTATTACTTCAATCATTGCGTCTCGTTGCAGTCACGTATAATCCGGATACGAATCCAAACAAAATATCATCTAGCGGACAAACTTCGCGGACAACTTGCGACGAATTTGTCAATTAATGATCGATATGTAATGTTTTCGATAATTATCGAGTTTATACTCTGCCTACCAGCAGAACTTTGATATTTTTTTTTTTTTTTTCAATGAAATGCTTCATTTCTTAGTAGAATTATCTTTTTTTTTATATATATAAAATATAAGACACATTCTAATTGCTTAAACATACCATGGATACAAAACGTGAGAGACGTGTATCTTTGAAAAATAAATTTTTAATTTATTGATTTCACGCACATGACATATCTTGCATCGATTGGCTATTGCAGCCGTATAGCTTGCCGAGATGTTTTCTCAAACCAATAAAAGAATTCAGATAAAGTAACATTGAGACACAAATTCTCTCGCATGCTCTCGTATAAGACAAACATGTTACAACAATCTTGATAAGAGTGACGTGCGCGACCTTCGACCACAGAATGATTTGAAAATAATATCGTTACCAATTATATAAAGTTCTTTCATCGCAAGAACATTATGCTTGCAGATGAATATGTATTGCAGATGAATAAAACTGCTTTTAAATAATTTTTCACTGTTCAAAGACATTTTAAAATCCTGGGGTGTATATTAATAAGATGCGACTTGATTTTTTATTATAATAAACAAAATAGAGTGATATACAAAGAAAGAAGAGGAGAGATTACAAATATAATATTATAATAAGATAAGAAAATATTTTGAATATTTGTACTGAATGCACATTTCTTTATAATAATGTAAATGAACATTTTTTTCGAGGTCTCATGCATATTTAAAAAGGTCGTTATGTCATCTATTGGATGATATATGGGTGATAATGGATAAATCCCCCACAGACAGCAAGTTCATTGCGCAAAAACTGATTGGTAGGTTAAGCTATCGTGTCAGCTTTCGTCGCTGTCGTCGATGTACTAAGAATAGTCGCGCGAGTGTATTCTTCAGAGACGTTTCAACCACCTGTGGAATCTTGCGTTTCGTTTGAAAGATAGCACGTTGTCAAAGATCTCCATGAATTATCCATTATTTTGTAACGAAATCTAAAAACATAACATTATTTTGTAATAACGAAATCTAAAAACATAACATTAAAAACAATTAACGTTACCGGCAAGTGTGTAAAGTGTTCATTACATACAGTTTGTTAATTAAAACAACGTGAGTACTTAATACTAATTTCACTCTGATATTAATAGACATTGAAACCAAACAGTACAAGTGTCTAAAATGGTTTTGGAAACATCTTAAATGTGTTTAAAACAAATAGGATATTCTTTAAATATCTTTAACATGTCTTTAACATGTCTTAGATATTTACTAAGATATTACACTGTATGAGATATTACATAGTGATTCCTAATATTTTACAATGAATGGTAATGAATAAGCATTAAAGTTGTTACATTTACTAATAAGGATATTGATTTGTAGATGCTGCAATATACAGTTCTGGTAATTGGTAGCGGTGGTAGAGAACATGCTATATGTTGGAAATTGTCTCAATCACCACATGTAAGTGCATTCATCAGTGACTCAACAATAGATTAGAATCTTATATTCTAAAAATTACTATAAGATATATCTTGTTTGGTGCAGGTGAAACAAATTTTGGTTGCTCCTGGAAATGCTGGTATCAAACTAGTAGATAAAGTACAACTAATTGAATTAAATATTAAGAACACTAAGGTATATTATAATACTCATACTACATAATATTATGTAACTTTTCTCAGTTGGTTCTCAATTTTATAATATTAATTATAACATATATTTTTTTCATAGGAAGTTGCCAAATGGAGTAAGAATAATAATATTGATTTAGTTGTTGTCGGACCAGAAGATCCTTTGTCTCAAGGTTTAGCAAATGATCTGAAAAATGTAGAAGTAAAATGTTTTGGACCACAAAGACAAGCAGCTCAAATTGAAGCTAATAAAGACTGGGCAAAGCAATTTATGGATAGACACAATATACCTACTGCCAGATGGCAAGGTTTTACATCAGCTGCAGATGCACAGAAGTTTGTTAAGACGTAAGTAAAAGGTAGTAAAATCTTAAACAAAAAACTTAATAAAATAGGATAAATTGTATTCCTTTTCTGTTATGCAGTGCTCCATTTAAGGCGCTTGTAGTGAAAGCCTCTGGCTTGGCAGCTGGCAAAGGTGTTGTTGTGGCTAAAAACCAAGAGGAAGCTTGTCAAGCAATAGATGAAATGTTAACCAGTAAGAAATTTGGAGCTGCTGGTGAGACCATTGTTGTAGAGGAACTTTTAGAAGGCGAAGAAATATCTGTACTTGCGTTTACTGATGGTAAATAAAATTATATTTATTCCCAATTATATACTTTTCTTTTTATATAAAATATTCAGAAGTGATTCTTAAATTTTAGGCAAAACTGTCGTGCCTATGATGCCAGCACAGGATCATAAGAGAATTTTTAATGGAGATACAGGGCCAAATACAGGCGGAATGGGTGCTTATTGTCCTTGTCCACTGTTAAATGAAGATGATTATGAACAGGTGAAAATAAATGTCCTCCAGAAAGCTGTTGATGGACTTAAAAAAGAAAATATTCCGTTCGTCGGTTTGTAATATTTACTCGATTTTCATGTTAGATTACATGATTACATTTTATTTATATGAAACAATTGTTGCAGGTGTGTTGTATGCTGGTTTAATGCTGACTGAGGAAGGTCCCAAAGTTCTGGAATTCAATTGTAGGTTTGGTGACCCTGAAACGGAAGTAATATTACCGTTACTGACTTCGGACTTGTTCACAATTATGAAAGTACAGTCGATACTATAACTTAACAAAAATCAAAATATAAATACCGGTAATTTTATTTTCATATACTATATGATTATAGGCTTGTTGCGAGGGGACTTTAGACAAGTCTCACGTTTCATGGCGAGCAGATGTATTCGCCGTTGGTGTGATTTTGGCGTCTCGTGGTTATCCAGCATCATCGTCTAAGGGTCAAGTTATAACTGGTATTCATGAAATATCGCGTAGACAGGACCACTTCGTTTTCCATTGTGGAACTGCTGACTCTGGAGACGATTTAGTGACTAACGGTAATTATATGCTAATAATAAACTTATAGTTACGCAAAGGATACTCCGACAAGGAGATATATGTAACAATATATATTATGAAATACGTAGATAAAAGCTACAATTATAATATCATGTATACAGGTGGGAGAGTTCTTATCACCGTGAGCATCGCACCAACCTTAACGTTAACGGCAGCTAGAGCTACACAAGCTGCACAGCATGTATCTTTCGACGGAAAACAATTCAGGACAGACATCGCACATAAAGGAATCGCTAGGTACAACACTTTATGAACCGCAAGATTATTATCAAACTAATCGTATAAAATTAACGGATCAAATGGATATTTCAGATCTATCTTGCAGAGAGGACAACTAACTTACAAGAGCAGCGGTGTAAATATAGACGCTGGTGACAATCTTGTATCGGCTATTAAACCAGCCACTTGTTCCACCAAACGCATCGGTACTTGTGGATCTATCGGTGGATTTGGCGGCCTGTTCGATGTAAAAGCCGCGGGTTATAAGGATCCTATTTTAGTTTCTGGTACCGATGGTGTTGGCACAAAATTAAAAGTATATATATATATTAAGACAAAGTAGAATTGAGAAAATATGAGAAAAGAGAGAGAGGGTCAGTCACTTTTATAAGCAATTATTTCCTCGTAGGTAGCATTCGAATGTAATAAACACGATACAGTAGGCATAGATTTAGTAGCTATGTGCGTGAATGATATTCTTGCACACAATGCGGAGCCATTGTTCTTCTTGGACTATTTCGCATGTGGCAAGCTCGACGTCGGAGTAGCCACAACAGTCGTAAACGGAATAACTGAGGGTTGCAAGCTAGCAGGATGTTGTTTGGTAATTGAATAATAATATAACGCTCGTTAAACAATTCAGAAATATATTTTAAAAATAATATTGAATATTTCGAATAATATTGTGATCGTCCATGAAGATACAATATCAAAACATCTTCCAGATAGGTGGAGAAACGGCCGAAATGCCGGATATGTATTCCGAAGGAGAATACGACTTAGCAGGTTTTGCAGTGGGTGCGGTCGAAAAAGACAATTTACTGCCACGTGTAAATGACATAAAAGAAGGTGACGTTGTGATCGGTCTTCCATCCAGTGGTGTGCACAGTAACGGTTTCAGCTTAGTACGAAAAGTGTTGAAAATCGCGGATAAGAAATACTCTGATATAGCACCTTTTTCAAAGAAGAATAAAACCATTGGTACATAACGACAATGTCACATTATAATCTCTTTAACAATATTGAATATATATTATAAGTATATAACGATGTAATGTTACAGGTGAAGAACTACTGGAGCCGACGAAAATTTATGTGAAAAGCGTTATTTCCGCCTTACGAACCAATTTGGTGAAAGGATTCGCGCACATCACTGGCGGAGGTCTCACAGAAAATGTACCAAGAATTTTACCAGAGAATTTGGGTGTAACGTTAGACGCGACTAAGTGGAATGTCTTGCCAATTTTTAGCTGGTTAGCCACGACTGGTGAATACGCGCATATATATAATGCAAATTTTTTGTGAAAATTCTTCGCTAAAAAGATACTTTTCACACAGGTGGAATTAATAAATATGAGATGTTAAGGACATTTAATTGCGGGATAGGTGCCATTGTAATATGCTCCGAGAAAGACAAGCTCGAAGTTTTGAATAAGCTAAAAGATGAGAATCCTATGGTTATTGGAAGTGTGAATACGCATCGTAGTAAGAAACTATTATTGCTATTAGACAATTATGATTAATTAATTATATTAATTTTTATATTTATATAAACACACACACATTAACACACAGGTAACCAAACTAAAGTGCAAGTGAAGAACTTTGAAAAGGTTCTGGAGTTGGAGATGAAACAATATGTTCCCAACTTAGTTGCAACGTTGAGCAAATCTGTGAAAAAAGTGGGTGTTTTGATATCTGGTAGTGGAACAAATCTTCAATCATTGATTGATGCTACACAGGATCCATCTCAACACATAGGAGCAGAAATTGTTTTAGTGATTTCTAATAAACCTGGAGTTGAGGGACTAAAACGAGCTGAGAGAGCTGGCATAAAGACAGTGGTAATTATCATTCATATATAATAAATAACTCTTATTTACATATATCTTATTATAATAAACAAATAGCGAACAGAAAATTACAACAGAAAATTACATGTTTATATTTTAAGTCGTAAGTTAAATATATTGAAGATACATATTGCTTCCAATCAATCTTATTGACACACATTTATAGGTAATTAAACACACCAATTATCCAAATCGTGAAACTTTTGACTCTGCCATGAATGTGGAGCTTCATGCTGCTGGCGTAGAAATAGTTTGTTTAGCTGGCTTTATGCGAATTCTCTCGGAGCAGTTTGTAAAGCACTGGAAAGGAGCTTTATTGAATATTCACCCGTCACTACTACCATCTTTTAAAGGAGCGAATGCGCACAAGGACGTTTTAGCGGCGCGCGTACGTGTGTCGGGTTGTACTGTGCACTTTGTAGAGGTATGAGAATTTGATAAAACCTTCCAAAAGTCAGATATTTTAAATTAAATTAAAATAGATTAAAAGATAAATGTTTAACACTATTCAACTGTTAACAGTAAATATCTCGATATTGTTTATCAGGTTGACATAGATTCAGGAGCTATCGTCGAACAAGAAGCGGTACCCGTGCTACCTGATGATACTGAAAAAGTTTTGCAAGAACGCGTAAAAACTGCGGAGCATCGAGCTTACCCTCGTGCTTTAAAACACTTGGCTACTGGACGTATAAAATTAAAAGAAGACCATACCCTTCACTGGAATTTCTAAATCATATATATATACAAAACAGAAAAGTTCGTGAAAGATAAATTAATAAATTTTTACATTACTATTCACGCATCTTATTCTCATTTATATACATATATACATACAAGTCTAATGTATTAATATATATTTTTACATATAAATTTACGCAATATATTAAAACTGCTAATATCTCATTAAGTTCATTTTTTATGTAATTTTCTTACTAAACAAATCACTTATGAAATTAAGAAGATCCTGAGAAATATTTTCATTGGAATTTTTGTGGTTGGTTTGTGTATATTTCTTGACATTTTTAAGAGGTGATATTGATAATGCTTCCTCAGCAAGCTTGTCCAATTGAACATGAAGCATTTGTTTTTGGAGTATAGGAACTAGTAGGTTATATTTATCGATTTTGTCATTTATCTGTTTAGTCGAAATTTTTAATTTCTCTAAATTATCTTTCCACAAAGATGCATCTCTTGGTGTTAGTGGAAGCTCTCCTATATCATTACGCTTTTCTGATAATTTCTTTTTCAATTCCTCAGTCTCTTCTCGGATCTCTTTTGATAGTTGTATCCATTCTGGAGTAAATCCATTGTCTATCAATATCTGTATTTATAGTATGCATAAGTAAATAAGTTGATATCTCATACTTAAATTTTATTTTATTAATTTTTATCCTTTTGTACCTGATTTAATTTATGAGTGACAAAATCAACATAAGGATTTCTGGCACTCGTGGTATTCAATGGCTTTCCCATTCCAGGTAAGTCTCTGAATTCACCCTTGTTCATTGCTTCTTGAATTAAGTCTTCCACTAAACGATCCATACCGTAACGAGTTTTGATATCTTTGGCTCTCTGTTTATCCATACCAATCAATGTATTTCGTTCCTCAGCCTGTAGTTTCTTCAATCTATGCTCCATCACATTGTCAACTGCGTTTTGAGCTCTTTGTATTGTGTGCAGTCTTTGTCTTTTGCTTGGTGTGCCAATTCCCACATCAAAAGTCAAATAATGACGATGTTGAGGTGCTGTATGCTTAAGGAATAATTAGATTAATTGGTTAGGAACAATTAGAAAGAAATAATAAATTATTTGTACAGATAATTACCTTAATATCAAATTCTTCCACATCTGGCAATACCTGTTTATCATTTTGAGCATTCCTAATTTTTCGAATTTCTCTATATGCATTTTCAATCTACCTTGAATAATTGTACAATGAAAGCTGTTTGATAAGGAGTTAGCATGTCTTTGTAACATATTACCTCAGAAAATCTAACAGCATCAGCTTCCGGTGTTCCACTATCTGGATGAAAGCGCTTTGCAAGATAAACAAATGCTAATCTTAAAGCTTCATCTTCGCAATCTTCTGTAACACCAAGCGTTTGATACAACTCCTAAAAATACATATATATTTTTTTTAATACAAAATATTTTGTTTCTATCAAGTAGAAATTGACATTTGATACGATACTCTTGAAGTGCTCTTGGAAGTATATCGATGATTGAACCTTTTGAGAAAAATTGAATCGGTGTACGGCATATTGCACATTAAATAAGCTCTTGGTGTAAAATATATCCGATTTAAAGAAAACATGATTTGTAATATATATTGCAATGTTACAATTTATTTGCGTTGCATTATTTTTTTTAAACAAGTTGTGTAATTATTATATACAAACATAAGATATAAGGTTATCGTACACTCAAACATCGACTCTTTCCAGAGAGGAACGTGAGAGCGGCCAACAACACGAGGTTTTCGGCGACACCGATCTTCCGCACTAGGAAAGGGCGCCATCTGCATCCATTTTAAGAGGGGAACTACGATACTACATAGACTTTCAGGTTTCGGCGGTGGAAACTGCATGTGGTGGTAGTCCGTGCTATATCCATTTTCAGGCGGTTTATGTCCGTGCTACAACCATAATAGCCTACTTAGCCCCAGTTCCATAAAATTAAGTTTAAACCGTGATTATCTGAACTGACGTTACATTTAACGGCATGGTTAAACTTATATTGCGTTCCACATCATGTTTTTAACTGTAGTTTACTTAAACCTATAGTCTGTATGAAGAAACTGTCAGAGACTTCTCTTTCTTTTCAAACGTAGAGTATGATTGGTTGTTGCTAATAGTGAAAAGAGGGAAAATTGAAATAAGTTGGATGCTATGACATCTAGAAGAGGACAATATATCTGTTTCGTATGAAGTAAACACTAACCAACATTAACATTTGCTGTATTCGTATATAAGTATTAATTTATTAAAAGGTGGAAGTCCAGTGTTAATAATAATCAATTAGCTTATATTATTGACTTGATTGCATTTATCATATAATAATTGACTTTTATATATAGTTTTATACTCTGTTTTAGAATATAATCTATCGAAGCAAAAAACCCAATATTTTAAATTAAATTTATATACTTACTGTTCTGTTTTATGAGAAATTTCATGTTCAATTTCTACTAGAATTGCAATAACAGATTCATCTGATAATCTAAATCGTGCATGAAAATCGACATTATCAAATTCTTCCAAATATGATGGTCGTCTTATTCTTATATTTCTTGTCCGTCGATAAATTAGGTTTTCAAAATCTTCATCTTTAGATGAAGATAATATGTATTCTAAAGCCATATCTCTTTGGTGTTCAAACGTTCAAAATATTTGTCAACTGAACTCCAAAACCGGGATAGTCATAAATTTTTTTCTCAAATTGACGGTACTGCAGTGTTAAACTTCGTTTAAATTGATTAAACGCCCAAAGTTTTGGGTTTAACTCTAACTGTGAGGAATCAACGTTAACCATGGTTTAAGGCAGTTATGGAAAGCAATTTTTCGTCTAAACTATGGTTAACGAGTAAAACTTCGTTTACAGCACATTGTTACGTGTTTATAACATGAATTAACGTGTTAACATGTGTAAAAAAAGAATTGACATTGTGTACGATTAATATCATGAAGAACATATGAAGTGTTAGGTAATTACCTACCAACCCGAAATGAGGGTAGATTGGGCTGACAATAAGACCAGAGAGGAACATGAGAGCGCGGCCAACACGGAGTTTTCGGCGATACCGACTTGTGTCCGACGTGCGGAAAGTCGGTGTCGCAGAAAATGCCGTGTTGGCCGCTCTCAGATTTCTCTCTGCCTGTAATGACAAGAAATTTCACTAATACGCCACCTGTGGCGTTAGCGTTTGTTCAGAAAATAGAAATATCGTTTCTCAATCTTTATATTCTATGTGTCATGATTTGTTTAAAATGTCAACTACGACAAAATGAGGTTATATCTCGCTCTTGTAATAATTATTTGTTTTTCATGGGATTTGGGAGAATGCTTAATGCTTGTCAATGCAAATAAAAGCGTTGATCAGCAACTAGAGTATAGGCCTGAAGGACCGCTGGTAATGTGCAAATTTTTGTAAGTATTCAAATATATGCTTTGCAACAACTGAAAACAGTAAACTTGTAATACCTATAATTTTTCAGGTCAATAGAATTTATAGAATGTGAAGAACCAATTGATCACAAAGGAAATAAAACTGCCAAGGACGAAACAGGTTTCGGTTGTGTCAAGGTATGACATTATGAAAGTATTCATTGTACATGGTTGTGTAATGTTATAATTACACGCGAAAATATACAAAAAGTTTAATATAAATTATATTTAGTTTGGAGGATCTCGCTATGAAGATGTGGAGAAAACTAAAGTATCATGTACAGTATTACCAGACATCGAGTGCTTTGGACCAAGAACATTCTTTCGTGAAGGAATACCGTGTATAAAATACAGTGATCATTTTTTTGCGACAACTCTCTTGTATAGCATTTTATTAGGTTTCCTTGGTATGGATCGATTTTGCCTTGGTCATACTGGAACAGGAGTAGGCAAATTGTTAACATTAGGTGGTATGGGTGTGTGGTGGATTGTAGACATCATTTTATTAGTAACAAATTCCTTACAACCTGAGGATGGTAGTAACTGGAATCCATATGTATAACATCTTATTACTTAAAAGAGACAAGCAATCTCTTTTGTATATAATTTGTAATTTATTTGTAAATAAACTATGTGATCAGGTATGATAATTGCAATAATACAAGAAAAATAAATTGCATGTGGTATCACATTGAGCAGATGAACAATTTATAAATCATAGTCATCAGGATGATACAATTCACTCAGTAGCCTATATATGTAAGACGGTGCATTTCCACCTCTGAAAAACAAAAAGTTAAAATCATTAATTGTCATTAGCTTTGAAATGTTTGTAGCAAGTTATTTGTTCGGATCTTACGTATTTGAGATAAACAATGTAACCAGATCTGGTGGCACATAATCGAACATAGGATTATATGCTTGTATCTTCTGTAGCAATTGTGCATTGTTACTTTCGACTAGGCCCATAAAAGGTGAAATGTGTCTGTTAAAACTATCTTGTTTATATGAACAAAGATAAAGAGATGATAACTTATATAGAGGTAATAAGACCATCACTGGAACAGAATAATGTTTAGCTGCTTGTGCTACTGTATGTGATCCTGAAATCGCCCTGAGTCCACCATTTGCCATAACGGTATCAGTGCCGATTATGACTTTATTAACTCGTGACATCATTGCGAAAATGGCTACATCCGAAATGAGTGTGGTTTTGATTTTTGCCTTAGCTAAATTCACTGCCATTTCATGTCCCTGTAATTAATATATATTATTTGTATTTGTAATATACTTATAATTATATATTTCTTTTTTACCAATTTCCTTTTGAACATAGACTTACAGTTAAAAGAGGCCCACCCTCTGCCACTATCACTTCAAAAGCTCTGGTAGTAGCAGCTCTTTTAAAAAACTCTTCTACTAATTTTGATTTTCCGATAGTCATTATAATCTCGTTCGAATGTATATGTTCAGAGGCTTGTTGTATGATATTTTCTGAACTACAAACATACAAAATATAAATTTTTAATTGTAGTTATGAAAATATCCTTTCTTTAATCCTATGCTACAACAAAACTGATAGCCAACATATAGGACAGTTGAATCTCAAGTTTATATTTTGCTGCAAAATGTAATTTCTGGTATATTCTTATTATGTAAATTATTGATTTCTTAACTGTTATTTCAAATTTATATATAATGAATTATAAACTAATATATATCAGAATAATGAAATCCTGATCTCATATTGTTATTTACATAGTTGTCGAAACAATTTAATGAAATAATTAAACAAAAGAGCATTAGTTAACTTGGAAATAAGCTATGCTATGTTCAACTAGCCTTTAGTACACAGCAAATACTCAATATTGGATAACTATTGTAATCTTTAGTAACAAAAGGGTAATCAAGATATTTATGAAAATTATTGATATAACAACTAACCATGTTTCTAATTCAGTTTCAAATTCATTAATATGTTCAATAAGAGCAGATTTTAAAGAAGGCACTGGAACATTAAAGTCAATCTGTTGATCACTTTCTGCAGTAAGAATCTTATGCAAAGATTCCTGAGGATCTGTCTCATCCGTTTTATTTTTTAATTCTGATGTATATTCTTCCCTGATGATTTGTAATATTCTTCTCACCATGTTCCCAATGCAAGCTTCAAGAGGACATTCTTTGGTTAAATATTTTCCATTTTCTATGATGATATCCATTAAATCTCTGTTGAAACCATAATAAAAGTTAATATATAAATATATAATGAAGTTAATAAATTTTCTTCAAAAACACATGGCATATTTTTCATTTTGTATAATAATATTCATAATATCTCTGTTGAAACCAAAATACAAGTTAATATGTAAATATATAATAAAATTAATAATTTTCTTCAAAAATATATAGCATATGATGACTAATTAACACTATCATGCAATATTAATGATAAGTTACAATAGTTAAAAATGAAATTCATACTTTGCTGTGCTCCATTCTGCATTATTAATCATTTCCTTGAATACAGAAATAGTAGTCACTACGATGTTATAAGAACCTTTAATTTTTCTGGAAAAAAATAAAAGAATGGTTATATATAGGAATAATTAAGAATATTTCTTTGGAGGTTAAAGTAAATTTCCTTACCCATAATGGATATTATTTATTAGTTTCAATACGTTCTCGTTAATATTTTTAAGGTTTGTACCAACCATTTTAGTTATGTTCAAATAAACAACTAAAAATAAGCTGAAATTAATTGAATTAATATACTATGTTAGTGTTACTTATTTTTTCAAATTTACTGCTTTCTCCTTTCTTGAATTACGACACCCTATCTCAGGTGAATATACTACATTAAGCCAGAGCGCAGTAAAGCCAGCGGCACACGGTGCTTGTTTTCGTGCTGGATTGCTTGCTGGATGAAAATACTGTGTTCTGATTAGTGCATTTCCATTCATCTTCGGAAATGTACCAATCAGAACGCAGTATTTTCATCCAGCAAGCAATCCAGCACGAAAACAAGCATCGTGTGCCGCTGGCTTAATACGTGTGTGCTCGGCACGTGGTCGCGAACAAAAGCAAAATGGAATTAGAAGAGCGCCCTCGGCTGAAGCGTCTGCTTCCGACGGCTTGGCTGCGGTCACCTGGCTGTGCGACAGATGGCGTGAGAGGCTCGACCGCCACAATATACTCTCCAAACACAATTTGAACGTGAATCTAGTTATCAACATCATTTTTCACACATGCGTAGCAAAATGGTGGGAACTAGTAATGCACACGCGTGTTAAATATGAATATCACTTTGGAAGATCGGTTAGGAGATGGAATCGAGATATAAAAAAGCATAGAGGTAAGTACATTTCTATTAAATCTATTCTATTAAACTATCAGTACATTTATATTAAAAGCATAGATACTTAAGACACAAGGAGCCGTTAAAACATAAAGTTGGTAATTCTAGTAACAGTCTAAATACTTGTTCTTTTTTCTTTAACTAAAGTAACCTTGCACTGGAACTTCGTTTCTTTTGCTTTCCACGTTATTATATATTTCAAAAACTAAATTATATACTTGTCTCTTATTGAACAGAAAGTAAATTGAACCGAAAAACAATTTTCTTTGGTCTACTTCCTTTATCTAACGTGTGTTGTGCCACATGTACTACCGAAATATGTTCGATACTTTCGATTTAAGCCGTGTTACCATCGATAGTACTCAATAAGATAACTAATCTAGACAAGCTAGTTATTTGTTGATCAATAAATCACTATATCAATAAATATAATGAGATATTTTATGATACGTATCTGCCTTTACTCAAGATATTAAGTGGCCTGAATGAAAAGTCACGCAAAAACGGCTCGGCATGATATGTGTTAAATTAAAATGTGTTAGATTCTGTCTCTAGAGTGAAATAAGTGTCTAACTGAACGTTGAAGGAAAAAAGAACGAAGTTCAATACAGCACTAAACAACTAAAAAGAAATAGATATTTGGTAAATACATATGATCGTTGACGTAAAAATCATATTGAAAAATTGTGATTCTTAATTAATATTATCAAGGTGATCAATATAATGTATATTTTTATTATAAAATAAAGTAAATATAATTTGAATTTCTTTTTTTAAGCAGAAGAATCACCCAACAGGATGAGTTGTCCACGGCTTGTTTCAAATTTTTGCACTCCTAAAGTTATATGGAGCCAATCAGATCTCACTGTCATAATTCGTGTTATTTTAATTGATGTAGCTGATTATTATCTTCGAGTTGAAGACAATTATTTATATTTTAGGTATTTATATGTAATACATAACAAATACAGATTTTAATCTGATTAAACTTAATTTTGTCTCATTGTAGTACAGTAACAAATGGTAAAAGTTATTATCTTATCTTGCAATTGTTTGGGGCAGTAATAGCAGAAAAAACATTACACAAGAATGTTGGAAGAGAAATTAAAATCTACCTCACAAAGGGACTCAAATGTATATAATACAATTGATATATTTCTATACTTTTTTTTATATAATTAGTAGATTGATACATCTGTACAATTTTATACAGGGTTTCAATGGTTAAGACTGATTGTATCCAAAGAAAAGGATCCTCTTATAGCATATGATTTGGATTCTATAAGCGAAAAAGAATATGTTAAGAAAAATTTACTTGTTTGTGGTAATTTGGTTGTCATTCTTAGATTAGAGAATTATATATAATCTTTTTCTTATACATTTTTATCTTTATTGTAGGAACTGTTGAGGAGATTAAATGTCGATATAACAAAACATATATAAGGCCACCTATAGATGAAGAATCTGACTCTGATGATTATGATGAAGATTTGGATCTTCTAGGATATGCATAACAAATATTCCATATATATTTTATATCATATTTATAGAATATTCAATTGAAAAACATTTTATCTTACCAAGTAAGGAATGTATGAGTGATGGTTATATATACAATTAGGATAATGATTTTATATATGAGTGTCTAGATATACATATGTGTATACATATTATATCATATGTACACATATGTACACATATATGTATACACATATATGTGTACATGTGTTCATGTATATACATATACATATATATATATATATATATATATATATATATATATATATATATTACAATGTATTCCTTACAGGAAATTCTAAAATGGTACAACCTTATGTGTTCAGACTGTTATGCTAATATATATATATATATATATATATACACATATATATACATATATATATATATATTTATAGGATCAGTTATTGAAATTTCTATATTGGGTTCAGTAGTTTCTTAATTGATTTCTTAACAAAATTTAATTTAGTATTTCAAGACTTAACTCAAAACAAATATATAACTATTGTTATATGTTTGTAAAGCATCTTTTATTTCTTATAGTTTTTGAAAAGTTTTTTTGAAAATATAATGTTCTGTTGTATAAATAAATTGTAAAATATATCTGTACAATATACATAGTATTTTCATAAATCATACATGAAAAATTGAGCCACTTACATAAATAATAAATACAAGTAAATTGATTTTCCTTTAAAGGAATTTTATTTATAAAAAGAATCAGAATGTTATCAATTAATATAATTTACATTTGTTCTCAATTCTCAAAGGAATAATTAAATCAAATATATATGTAAAAAAATAAAAGATGTATTTTCGTTAATAACACATACATATATATCTACTACAAAATCATGAATTTAAAAAGTGTATAAAATATACGTACACACATGTTATATTATCATATATACCTTAATGATTAATATGGAATGTTATTAAAATTAATAAGATGATTTGTAGTTGTCAATTAAACATTGTGATGAGTGGTTTACGAATATCTTTGGCAATATATGTGGCTTTAAATTACCTTTCTCCTATGATTGAAAAATAAAATAAATCTATGTTTCAACATAATTAACTATTTTTAAAACAACAGTGAAATATGCACAATAACCATGTTGTATTTCATAATGCCAGTAGGATCAAACAGATATTATTAAACAAATCTTTAGCTAGCTTTAAGACAATCTATAATGCCTGATAGAATTTAGGATGGATTCTAACATTTTAGTAGTGGTTTCATGGTTTCATGCTATAGATTGTTTTTTTCACTAATATATTATTCTATTTGGATATTAAAAACAAACGAGGCGACATTGTGCATTAATCTAACTTAAATTCTGCTATAACTTATCACATTAATCAGCATGTATTGCAATATTGCAATATATTGCAGTATGTCGTGTGATCTTATTGAGATGAATAATAACTCTTGGAACAATATAGAAATGAATTACTTGGACATTATTTTACAACCGCGTGTGATTATAAATATAATTAAAATACTAAAACAAGATTTTTTTACATTCTGAAATAAAACAAAATAAACTGTATATTAATCATCATTAATAATATATATCAATAATAATTGAGCTATAATTCTTGGTATTATATGGTAACGTGACTGATAAAATGATTACAAAATTCATCCTGATTTCATTATAATGCAATTTTTATAGTCTAGTTATTTCAGAATGAGATTAATATCTCGTTTGCTTAATTTTCCAATTACAGTAAATAGAGATCCATCTCATTGATACAATTACATAAAATTTCCGTTGTACATTCTATTATATTCTTGGCTTATTAAAATGCAACATACGACATTAAAGATCATTAACATATCTGTTTAAGACTGACACAATTTATGATATATTCAAGTATTATGCGTGAAAGCTGATATACGTGTGAAATTTTGAAGAAAGTTAAGTGCGACGTTGTAAATTAGTTTACAAAATAATCACTTATTTATCGCGGTAATTACTTATTACTGCCGATGTGGTGGTGAAAATGAAAATATGCAGTAATACGCTCTATTCATTTAATTAGTCGAATATGATATTAGATCAGATACGACATTAATTTGGTTAATGTTGCGATATTATCGTCGACGATATTACTACTTTGTTTATCGTAGTACATGTAATGCAATTTACATATGTACTAGATTTAATATATACTAATGGCTGTCTACGTATGTCTCGTTTGGTTAGCAGCCTTCCAACGATAATCTTTGATTTATATTCTCGACTCTCGTTTTCATTTCTCTAAGAATATCGGCGGCGAGGTCGTCCACAGTTGTATATCGTACTTTAAAAATATTAAATATATCTATAAGAAATTCGATCACTTGCTCTTTAAAGTAGTAACAAGTAGAACGTAGGTTGCTTTCCGAGCCCAAGAATCCCCATACAAGTACCGGAGAGATTTGCTCGGAGATTGAATAGAAATGTGCCAGGAAGCCCTGATCATATTTTAGCATCTGTCTTTTACCCATGAGAACGGACCATACCGCCGTCCCTATCGCCTGTAAAAGTAATTATCGATTATTTTGAACACCAGGAAAAATATCATACAATAAAAACATTAATGTTCTCTTCGTTCGTAAACTTACAGTTTCCCTGAAACTAGCAGATATCCATCGGTTTTGGAGTATAGCCTTGATGGACGATGGAGGTTTTTCCATCTCTTCGAACGCGTCCAACAGTATGAAGTCGACGAGGACATCATAGAAGTTCATGCACTTGACACCGCGAACGGTCAATTCCTCCTCCATAATACTATGGTTACGTGGCTCTTTCAGAAATTCCAACATGCGCTCGTAATATACTAAATAATCTTTGGGATCCTAACAAATCGTTCAATTAGTTTCCATCGACAAATATTTTATATTCATATCATTTATATTACGTATTTATATTTTCCATTTACTAAAAGAACTATTTCAGCAAATGTAATAACTATAACAAATGTTGAAATAACTTTACCCTGTCTGCGTACATAATTAAATCACTCATAACTTGCCGGCCCATGTCTGCTATAAATGCTGTCGCCGCGGGCAAATTAAATAATTTGGTATAAGCCTGTCGTAAGCAATGTACTTTTGCTAAATATTCTACATCTGATCCACACCTTACAAGTTCTGTGTGCATTCTCCTGCAACAATATAAATTATGTAATGTATTCGATTAACCAACTATAAAGGACTGATAGCGATTTACCTGCAAGGAATACCATTGTCTTCGTGTTGTTTAAGAGCGGCATGATACAATGCTTGCCTCTCCAAATGTGGAAACAACTCAGAGAATTCTTCGAACTCGCGCAAATCCGCAACCTGAAGTAATTTTAATATCGTAAGTTGATTTATCTCTCTTAATCTAATAATTTCTGATTGAAAGAAATTGTCAAAACTGATTCATCACTTACCCCGTCACGCGCAGATTCGAAAGAATCGGGTGATGACGCGGCGTCAACTCTTTCCTTGCCAGACATTCGTGTCTCAACATGTGAGGGTTTACGACTATCGAGACTCTCCTCGCTATCGTTACGGAATAATACAGAATGCTGCCAAAAAATAAATAATAAGAATTATCATGGATTTGGAAACTACAGCCATCTTACAAACGATATATTTATATATTGATCATACAATGTATGATACATATGATGTATATGTGATATGATACGATAAAATAATCTACGATATATGCCCATATATGTATATATATAATCACACATATTTGATCTGACACTCAGATTACTCGAAGAAAGTCGTGAACTTCCTATGCCGTAATGTCCGCAACAATTCCCGGTCTGGCGTCGGGTCAAGTGACTCGTTGCGCTAATTACCCCCGGGGCGGTTGTCATTTAAATTGGATTAATTCCCGCATTTTTTTACCAACCAGTAGAAAGGCAATTGATGAATGCAGTGGAATGGAATGGTATATCGGGTGACCACATAGTCGTCCGCGGAGGACGAAGGACCGAGGCGATCGAATGTGTATCTCTCTCTCTTTCTCTCTCTCTCTCTCTCTCTGAATCAGATCAGGTTCAAAAAATTTCAGGAATATGAATAAAGACCGCACCTGATCAATGAACAACATTTCCGCCTGATCTTGCATTTGATACCCTACGTCAAGCAGTGTCTGTACATCTTTGGTAAACGCCGCATCGGCCTTCGTTTGCAGTGCCAAGGTTTCGTTGTTGAAGGTAGAACTAAATGCAGTGAGCGCATCTTCCCAGCAGTAGAGAGCCTTTTCCAACGCCTCGAGACCTGTGATTAAACGATATTATCTAATTTTAATAAAGGAAATACCAATGTGCGCATGTGCTTCTACATATTGCGATTCATATTTTATAATCGTATACATAAAATTATAATAAAATGTAATAATGATAAGGAAGTGGCATGAAATAGGATATAGAATGATAAGTTGGATAAGATAAAAAGAAATATATATATATATATATTAGATATATTTGTTTAGCATGTAAGATAAAGTTTTGTGATATTAGATTAAGTTTATAGAAATATAAAAGTTTTAACAGAAAGCACAAACAAGCACAGACAAAATATGAAAGTTTTAACAAAAGACACAGACAAGCGGAAAGAAAGATAAGAAGTAGAATAATTTGGAAACGATAGGTTTATATTTTGTAATAGATATAAAGAAATGTTAACAGAAGACACAGATAAGCGAGAAAAAATATCAAAAGGAAGTAAAATAACTTGGAAACAATAGCTTTTTATTTCGTAACAGATATAAAGAAGTATATTTGTGTTAGGATAACGCCGTAGATTTCTAAGATAAAGATTAGAAGTTAGGTATAGAATTATTAAGAATTTAGAATAAAATGAATAGGTAAATGAGATAAGGAAGTTGATTGTAAACCAAGTTCCCTTCTTGATCATTGTAGCTGAAATGAAAAACTATCACTAATAAAATCTCCCTATTTAGATATATAACCTGAAAATTTTAAAAATGCTAATAAGAATTTTATTTAGTTGGTATTGTCAAAAAAAAAACATGTATGGGTGTTAGATTCGGTGCTATTGTCATTGATGATAAAGCATAGTAGCACTATTGTCTATTTAACTACATGCCAAACGTAATTATTTATTATTTCCCTGGATGTTCATAGATATCCAATTGTTGCGAGCATTTGAATTTAGTTTCTGACAAGAAAAGCGCACACAAAAATGATTACTTCTTTCCAGAGAATGACTGATTACATACGAGTGTATGATACATCCTATAGATCATACAGATGTTAAAAAGTGAAAAAGGAGATTGCGACTTTGCAAGTAAAGAACAAGGGTAATGCGTGCCACTTGACTCAGAACTCGAATTCCGAGTCGGTGACATCACATATACACACACTCTCTCTCTCTCCTTTTTCATTTAATCTTTTTGTAAGTCGTCACGGAGTGTTCACCAATTTGCTACAACGGAAGTCCGACACACTGTGTTAATTTAGGAGAGAAGTGGGGAGGCCAGGCTATAATGTCCCGAATGCTGACCCATTCATCATTTCCAATCTGTGTCCTTATCGCTATATTGCGCATCAACAATTATACAATATTGTTCGACAAAGACAGGATATACCACGAAGAACCTTCTCATCATGAGAGTTCAATACGATAACTAATCTCCAAGTTCATATTTAAACAAAAGCCAATAGGCGACATGTTTTGTGCTTGTCGGAAAATACTCGAAGTTTCTAAGATATTATGATTTATATTTATATTATGTATAAGATTTAGCTACTTGATCTTTCTTGCCAACCTGGAGAGTCTTTTACTGATAATTCTAGAAGTTCCGATAATAAAAGAAAAGCCATGACTCGTTTTGTTCATTTTAGAAATCTAAAAAAGGTGTTACCATCTATTTCGACATACAGATTTGATTTATTCTTATTAACAACGGATTAAAAATAACGTTATATACCTATAATTAAGTTCTATCATTATGTTTTGTTAGAATCAATGATAGTACATAGATAATACCACTTCGCTCTATAAGTGACTTTTTAAATCCTCAATTTGCTTTTAGCTTCAGAAAGGGAATTTTGTTTTATCGTCAAAGTTTTATTGTAAATTCGAAATCCAGATGTCAAATTTGTTTCGATCGCGCGCCACATATATCAGAACCTATATGAAAATTTGAAGAACTACAAAAGTTATTTAGAGAGGAGTTGAAGAGACGAGAGGTCGACAAACTCGACAGTACCATTCAACCGGATGAAATAGTAAACACTAACTTATAAATGCACTTGTAGCTAATATTCTTGTTGAGAAGCGATGGCATCAATTGAGCCGAGAGGAGATCAAATTGACGCCTCATGTTGATGCAGCCCGATCTTCGTACGAAATATCGATTGCGTGACCGGCGCCGGTGACTCTCCTCTTCGCAACGGCGTTAATTTCGTCTCTGAAGCGACTTCAATTTCGTACAAGGAGGGACGTATATACGTGCCGCCGACTTGACCCACCCTATATACGCAATAGCGAGACGCGCGTTGATTATTTGCGCTACTCATCTCGACGAAATAAAAGTCACGTTCTTGAAATCGAACCAGGAAAAATGGCAAGGCGAAATGAAACACGATAATACGTGTCCCACATCGCATTGGCTCGCTCCAAAATTGTCGCGTTTCGTTCGGGTATTCTTCTGATCTCTCCAAGAGAATCGCATCATACATTTTGCGCAAATTCATTTTGTACGATTAAACCTGAAATTGAAAGAAATGATACGTTTTTGAAGGATTGTCCCTTTTCTCGTGGAATTAAAATTTGCCTGAAGACGTAACGTGTCTTCTTACATCTTGAAGGAGCAACATCTTAACCCTCTTAGATCAGGCCATAATTTGAGAAGATAATTTATTTCCCATGTTCGTCCCAGCTTCGTTCTTAAGGATTTTCTTTTAATTTCAGTCCGTATTACAAGTCGCGAGAATGGTTCATCCCCTGATCGATATACAAAAGACGGGAGGTGCGGAAGTGACATAATTGAACAGTTAGGAAATGCGAGGCCGCACCGGGGCACCGGGTTAAGTCTAACGGAAGGGTTAACCCGTCGCGATCCTCCGGGCCAGCATCAATGCGATCGTTACGGCCGCAGGACAAGGGGATCGTAAGACCACGAAGGGATGGATACCCCATGGAGAAAGGCGGCTGTGCGACGCCGTTGCACACATCCGGCGTCAATAATACCCGAGCGTGACGTAATCGCTGGGCCGGCCGGTCATTGGAGGATGCGTCATCCAATGGTGAGGGGTCGATACGGGGTGCCCTTGCGATTCACAGGGCGCGCATCGTCGCTTTGAAGTTGCGCCATTTCGCGCCTCGAGCGAGTGTGAGCGCACTTTCCCGAGTGCATGTTGCGTTCGTCGTCGATTACGCGTATCACTTTCGCTTCCCCGAGGAAATTCCGGGTAACGGCCTCGTCCTCGCGCCATCGGCAGGGAGCACATCGGAGGGGGTTGGCGCCGCAAGGTCGAAACTCATGCGAGCGTCCGGAAAAATACGCGTTGCGGCAACTTTGCGCGCGCGCGCTAACTGCGCAGGGGTGGTCCTCCGAAGAATTCTCAAGGGGACGATTGCGTCGGAATGAGACATCACCTCGTTCATGTTTCGATCGTACACGCCGGAGCCTAAACGCAGTTCATATCCTCGAGTTGTGTCTTGTGTTGTCGAAGTTGAGCACTGAATGCAAAGAGGATACTCGTATCGAATGCAGGTAAATTCGAAAATCAGCGCGCTACTGAACACGCCCGATTTACGCAATTTGGTAGAATCCCAGCGAAAACATGTTGATCGTACGCCGCTCCTTGGTCACCCAACGCGCATTTTTTTCTCTTCGTGTTCTTTGATAACCTAACTCCCCGTTGACGCTCGAGTATTTCGAAAGCGAAATAACATGTATTTTCTCTTAAGCTTTGAATAATACACAGTGAATTTCGTTTTTTAAGCCAATAGTGCGAGCACCGCCGAGTGGGGGTGCGACCAATGGGAGTACGGCGAGCGTTGAGCGGAGAGGAGAGCAACGAGAGGCGCACAAGTGGGAGATGGTTTGCGCTGGCGTCAGTTATTCGGCAAACGCGTTCAGCGAAGTACGCGCTCGTTGCCGATTGCGCAGCACTCCCGCAGCGAGTGTTTCCGTATTCCGCTCTCGGCCGTTGACACGCGGACTCGCCGACCGAAAGTAACAGAAGATCGTCCTGTCGTCGCGAGATCGTAATCCGCGGCAAGTAAACGGAATCACCCCGAGTGCTTCTAATATTCCAGCGATCGACGTCGCGCGCGCGCGCGCGCGTTATTTGGATTATAAAGTTGAGTGCTGACGAGCAAGCCGAAGACGCAATTGAGGTGAGTATGAGCCGAGCCACGCCGAGAACATCGTGTACACGACAAATTCGTCACGATGGATATGTAGGGAGAGATAAAATATGCACGCGGCATCTCTGTATGCTCCCGAAGGATGCACCGATAACACGATTTGAATGTAACTTCGTTGCATAGTGGGCGCCATTCACAGGGCCAACGGAATTCGATAGATTCCGTTACGACGCAATACGATACGGTAATTCTGTGTCGGAAGGATTCGTCCTAACCTTTATCCAGTCCTCTGCGGGTACCCGAGTCGTCCTTTCCGCGTCAGCTCGTACACTTCCGCCTTTCTGGCGGAATAGGCTCTCGCAGCGCGTCGTTACCTTCATTTCTCGAGGTAAACTTCTGAGGATCTCTCGAGGAAGCTTATAAATATATGAATGATCTTTTCGAATCCACACCGACATGTCTGCTCTATTTTCGCCGCAGCGAAGGCGGGATTCTGAAAATCGATATTTGATAAATTCAGACGTGTGTGCCACCGGTGTGACGCACTATGGGCCGGTGTGCGCCCAGGTGAGACGAAAATATCTTCTTTCCAAGAGAACGAGAATAATATCTGAGAATCTAATTATTTCTGTATATTTTCCGATAACCTGGATATATACCGTGTCTATTCTTTCGCTTGTCGCTACTCGGGCGAGAGATCAATAGGATCGATGTCGGCTTCTCTATCCTTGGGGAAAAAGAGAGAGAATCGTATTGTCTCCTCCCTCCTCTCGACAAAAGGAACGCTCATCTGTCGTGAGAGAGATCGGGAAGTTCGCCGACAATATGAAGCCTCGAGCAACACCTGGGCGCGTATTTTGCTTGTTTATTGCGCAACGTTCGCGCAACAACAAATGCGACGCAAACAAAAATCGACCGACCATACACAGACGCAATATGCCAATTCCGAGAATCTGCGCATGAAGCGAGTATGGAAATTGTGTAATCCTCGACCGACGTGAGTTCGCGACACTTCATTCATAGATACATCTTATATTATTTTTCTCGTCAGTCGACGACACCGTTCGCGAGTTTCGGAACATGGACGGTTCTCTTTGCGGCAAGATTATTAGGTCTATGAATTTCGTTACTGATCGGCATTTGAATGTATAAGTGTGTTACACCTGAAGGATATCTCACGGGAGTCCAAAACACGCGGAAATCGTTTAGACCCGGATGGTACGGACTTAGCCGCGGAATTTAGGCTGGCGTAGGTTTCTCTATGGGGGTCAAGTTCAGAGGTCAATAACTCGGTGATGGCAGTGGGTGGTTGGTTTCTGGCGGTACCTTCGAATAAAAGTGAATGCCGCGGCCGCACGTAAGTGCAACGATAGCGGCCGTAACCGCGCCGGCAGCAGATCGATGGAGGTGTGTGCCTGGTGAACTTGGAAATTCCCCTAGCACACGCGCACTTCCTCGTCGCTCTCTTTCTCGCTCTTTCTCGGTCCCTTCCTCCGGTGGATGGTGTTTGCCACGGTGTGTTTCGCATACGTATAACACGAGAATAACGCACGCCCAGGTAAACGGAGGCGCGGACGTATATAACGAGCGATTAAAAAAAACTGCTAATCTTCAAGTCGCGCTGCGCCGCCTCGATCGCCCGCCAATCGCCCGCGATGATTCACGCTTGCCCGAGGGGCCGTACTGGGTGTCCTGCTGGAAAAGGGACGCGTATCCCTCGCGAGAAATCCGCGGCCTCGGTTTCCCACAAGTTTCCCTTTCGCCCCTTCTCGGATTTAGAAAGAAACGGAACTGAGATTTAAACCGCTATAGACTCATCGGGTAGTCATTATTTAATAAATAATAGGGAAGTTGAATATACACATGTATAATATAATTATATATGTCAAACACACACACACACAAATAGATGATATTGAGAGAACTCGACTGTATTTATCTTCATTTTTCCAGAATTGCGTTACCTTCGTGCGACTGACAATTTTCTTGATCGGCTCTAATCTCCCTCTGGAATAATAACTAAAGACACGCTGTCCTGCTTTTTTTTCGGCTCGCTTTATATCGCGAGGAAGAGGGTCGCTTCCCGTTGCGTGACCGGAGAAATAGTGATACAGTTATAAGATTAATACGCAACACGTATGAGTCTCCGCGATAACAATTGACGATTATGAAATTCCTAATATTATTGCATTAAACCTAGTTTATATCGCGCATGATACGCGCAAGGATGCCAATGCCGGTGTTTTAGCGTAATGCAGACATTGAGTAACGCTTCTGAGACGAAACTAATCGAGTTCACACCTCGAGGAAGTCGCGCAACACAATATCCTGAAGTCTGCAGCAAGGGAAGAAGAAGCGAATATAAAATTTTTTATTCCCTTGCCTTCGTACAACGGAGACGGAAAAAAAGCGAACAACTGGAATTTATTTGGCGCAATAGCGTCGCGATGTGGTAATTATAAAGCAGGACAATGGTTTTACTCGGAAATCGCTATAATTTTATCTTCTTCTGACAACTCGATTATCACTCAGTATACGAGTTACGAGCGTTTAAGTGAGAATGTTGTGTTACGTCATGTGGCTACTGTTTACCATTTATCTGTTGATTAATCTTTTTTCCTCGTCGAGGTGCGCGCGTTGAAAACTTTTAATTACGAGAATACCACGTTTATATTGCGTTATGCAGCATCGCTCGCTAATCAATTGCATTTCGCTCCTCGCGCGTTATTTTATTCTCTCTCGACTTTCCGTTCGAGACCGCAAGAATGCTCGTAGGCCCGTTCAGAATGACGGATGCATTACACGGTGCATTTGCGCAAGTGCTTTCAGCGTAATTAATCGTAGGTAGCTGCAGGGTACGTAACCCGATTTTAGATACTAAAGTCGACTGTACGAACATACGCGAGGGTTCTCGTAATGCAACCTTCGCGAGCATATGAAATGCGATTTACTGTGATCATAACTCGCTTTATATGACCCGCTTTATTTCCGCTAAACAGCTCCGCGAATTTTTGGCCACGCTATAACGCGGCGTTGCATTATGTATTACATTAGATATCCCGGCTGTTTAATTAAATTCTGGTATAGTAGGCCGGTTAATGGTCGTCGACTTCCATCGGCAGAAATATTAAATTTCCCACGATCATACAATAATTACGTCGCTAACCGCACGTGCGGCTAGGATATTGCGCCAACTCGAGCGAAGATAAAATCTCTCTTCCCACAAAATCGTGTCTCCGTCCCTTTCTCCTTCTTTTTATGGCTCGGAACCTCGCTTCTTCATACAGAATATCGCCCGTGTACGCGCTTTTTTGTAGATCGCGCTGTCTCGCGCGCGAACGGCCAGAAATATATCACGGAAGAAAGCTTTAACGAGCAGGTATACGCGCCGGTCGCTGTTGTCGTCTCACGCGAGCGCTTTCTATCCCAACGCCGACGCGTCGATGGATGCAAATTGCCGTCCGACGCGTAATGAGATACGCGATCACATTGGATATTAGGTAATAGTGGCGAAGCCCCTGGTCGCTCGGGAGGATGCTTCTCGACCCTGATGAGGCTAATAAAAGTGACATCATTACCCGCCCCGGCGGCGCAACGAGCCTTTAACCTACACGTTGACCGTTCTGATTTTCATAATCTGGTTCACGACATCGTCGCACGTTGCCTGCTCGTCTCTCACGCCTCTCCGCGCTTCTCTTTATTCTCTCTCTCTCTCTCTCTCTCTCTCTCTCTCTCTCTCTCTCTCTCTCTCTCTCTCTCTCTCTCTCTCTCTCTCTCTCGCGGCCTCGGTCGCGCAGCGTGCGCGTCCTCCTCCTTCAGCGCGAGGAGTCGGCCGAGTACGAAGGACGCTAGAATTCCTTCATTTTTCCCATCAACATTGCCGGGGTATCTAGGTTCCTACGTAACTGGAAGGATATTAATACTCCTGGTATCCTTGAAAGTGTGCAGCGCGCGATCTTGTAAAATTTTTCTATGGCGTGTCTGTGGCGTCGCACACACTTCATGTGACTTCAAAGTTCCATTTCTTTACGAATAAATGTCACGTTCGTGCAACGTGCCGTGCTCGGGATAAGAATTTGCCGCGTTTGACGTATTATTGTCCAATCTTTACGACTCTTCGAACGACTGTGTTTCCTTCGTAATAGAGAGAGAGAGGGGGGGAGGGAGGGAGAGAGAGAGAGTACCACGCGATCACGGAACATCGTGATCGTCGAAGAGAGAGAATGAAACGTCTACCCCGTCTCTTCTAATCGTCAGGACCTCGGCTTCGTCGTAAAGTAGAGCGATGGAGGTCAGACTGTAATAGTACGAACGCCACGTCAGCGACGAGAATCTCTCGCTACAACCCGCGGTTGTATCTCCCGATGTACCCAGCGTGATACGCGCGATTGTCCTTTTTGGGCCCGCGCGCGGCTCCTTTTATTCGTCTCGTCGTCGCGTCTCTCCGAGTAACGGTCGTACGGAGTACGGTCGCGGAAAACAGTAATAATGGATTCTTTCACAGGCCGCGTGCGCTTTTTTTTTCTTTTTTCTTTTTTCTTGATGCCAAGATTATTACATACTGGATAAACACGCGAGATAAATCAGCTTCTTGTACCGTTCGAGATTCATCGCGCGCGTAAGCCACTGCGCCGGATCGGTTAATTAAATTCCCGCTGAGGAGAAACTCGGCAGCGAGAAGCGCACGTCGAAGAATTCAACGAGGCAATCTAGAAGCGGTGCCTTCTCGCTGTCTAATTTTCGCGGTACGTACGTGGAGAAACGACGAAGCCAAGGAGGATATCCTGCGACAATCGAGAGTAATCAACGTGCTCAAGACAACGATCATAAAGAGAGAAAGAGACAGCAAGCGAGCAAGCCTCACCAGGCGCAGAATCGCGGTTAAGTTTCCGATGCACGATGCCCCACGGGGGCAATCGAGCGACGGAAATGAGTTTAACAATGACTGTAGAGACGACGACGGTCTCCGGTTGCATAGGTGGCCTTGACAGTGACAGATAGGTATACTGTGCGCGGTCGCGAGCGTCACTTTTCGCCCTCGCGGTCGCAATCTTGGAGCCAGTAACGGTGCCTTTGCACGTCAATGAGTGTACCTGACGTATTTATCGATGATGGCGTACCGGTTATTAGCGTTTAATCCTTTGCGCCAGAGCGACAATAACCCTTTTCACCTATCGCGCGCACAGAAGGCGATACTGTCACTGTGAGCATATTCTCTCCTATAGTCCGAGTTAATCGACTTCGATTCGAGGCCGGACCTCTGCACTATTGTTCTAACAATAGATGGAATAGGGACAGAAAATGAGAGATTCTGTTCTCTCTCTCTCTCTCTCTCTCTCTTCCTCTTCCTCTTCCTCTCTCCCTCTCTCTCTTTTCCCCTGCAGGTCAATGTGAAACGTTATCGATTTACCGTTCGGCCGTGCGCGCGGTCTTCGAGCGTGGAAACTGGCGAGAAAATTCATCGAGCGTTTTAATTCGAAACGATCAGAGCGTGAGAGGAAGAGGAAGAGAGAGAGAGAGAGAGAGAGAGAGAGAGAGAGAGAGAGAGAGAGAGAGAGAGAGAGAGAGAGAGAGAGACACGTGCGTCGCTAATTATAATGCAAGAACCGAGATCTGATCTCTCGAGAGGGTTCCACGGTCAATTAAGTCGCTCGCACGAATTACGCTCTACGAGATTTTTATTGGCCGGCGCGGCCTTAGAAAGTAGGGTTTCGTATACGCGCGTATATTAAATAGCTCGTCGCACTTGATTTTCTTTCATCGACTTCCTCCGTGAGATTTGAAGTGCACGGTCAACACGGGCGGATCCGGGCCGGACACGCTCGGTCGGCTGGCCGATCGCAAGAAGGTAAATAGCCGCAGGGTATAATGACGTAAGACGATGAGAGTCTGAGCTGATGTTACGTTTTGTCCCGGCGAAGGTAAATGGAGCCGCGCGTAAGAAACTCTCGTGCAACGACGAGAGAAATATTCTTTTGGAACAACTCCGCGCGCACAGGAAATCACGGGGCGATCGGGCACATGTCCAAATCAAGATCAATATCCTTCTTTTCTTTTCCATTAATTTATTCCATTAATTATTTCCTTTTCCATTAAAATCTTTTTTTTCCCCTTTTCAAAATTTTTTTCTTTTTTTTTTTTTTCGTAACTTGTACGACGGAAAGAAAAATTTTCGAGATGCGGTCACCGTGCAAATCGTGATGCAATGTTGATGCAATACCTACAGAGCGAGGGAGAGAGACACACAGAGAGAAAGGAGCCCTTTACTCATCCGGCATATCACTTCCACCACTTTCCTCCTGTGTCTCGCTAGACTTTTCATTACGGCGCACTTAAACCGAGACTCGGCGATGAGGTAACAAGAAAGAGCGAAGAATAAGCTTCGTTCTATTGTGTGTGCACGGCACGAGTGCGTGGCGCTTGTGAAAAGTGTGTGTACGAACGAGGACGACAATGCGTCTGCTTCGCGGCGTCTCGGCTTTGAGCCTAGTCAGAATTTATTTCTTTGTGTCGCGTCGTTGTCGAGAGGGGCGCGTGCAGCAGGATCTCTTTCTTCTGCTTCCTTCCCGCTGCCTCGGCCGCGCGCGCACGTGTGTTAAGGAGAGCGGCTGGATGATACCGAAGGAGCGCCGCCCGCACTCGACTGCAGCAGCAGCGGGGTCGTTGCAGCGCGGCAGCGGGGGTGTTATCATGGTAACGCTGCGCGCTGATAGCGGACCGCGGCCGACCAGCAAAATCGATATTCCCCTCATTTCATATTCCGCAGGACAAGGGCATGCCCTATTATCTGCCCTACGCGTGGCGAACACGAAGGCGAATATGTGTCCTGAACACTGACTATATTCCCAATACGGGACGCGCGTGCGAGATTCCCATCTCAAGGATTTCGCTGTCGAGAAGGAAAGAGAGCGCAGAAGATTGTGTTGTTGATTCAGTTCGTACGTTACGCGAAATTCGGCGGAACAAGCCTGACCATAATCGAACCGCTTTGTATCCATACTCTTAAAAATGAGAAAGAATAGGAAACATGCGAAAGGAGGTTTGTCACATGTGGTCCTCATTATTTGATGGTGCGATTTGACTCGACGATTAAAATCGAGAGGTTCAACAGTTGAGACAACTTGGAGATGAGTTCTCTCCCACGGCATGTTTACTCCTTTTTCTAGGCGAAGTCTGGCGAAATATCGACAATGTTCTCATGTAGTTCTGAGAGAGTCTGGGCTAGATCTCGAGAACAAAAAAGTGCAAAAGTATTCAGAAGCACGTGAAAGGGGTGAGACCTCTCGAGAGAAAATAACTTGGACGTTAGGTCCATTCCAGAACGCGCGCGAGGCACTTTCTCTCAAATTACCGGTGAATATTAGCGTGCCGCCGTAATTCATTGTGAAAGTCAATTATCTAATTTCGTCCGAGGATAATCCCCGCGCAGCAACGTTTCACCGGTGTGTTCACGCAAAATCGCAACGCGCGCGCGCGCGCCTCGCCGTTCCCGGCGATGCATCATTTCAAAAGTTTCGTCGCTCGTCGTAAAAACCATCAACAAATTTAAACCGTTCGAGCTGTTGTTTGCGCCACGCGGTTGTTACCTCTATGCCCGGATTCGTGAATAATCGATGGGAAATCGGGGTCACCACTTCTCTCCTCTCTTCCTCATGGCGGACAGTTTGTGTCGACAGCGTATCGTGAGATACGTAATCGCGATCGCGCGGATTTATCCTAATTACTAAATTTCTTGTCTTCTTCATCGATCCTCCTCTCTTCAAACATGTCCTCATACATGTGAGCAGGCAGGCAGGCAGAAAAAGGCGAGACACTCTCATTGTTTTGGGGAAGCGCGAGGGACTCAAAGAGACGTCTCGTCTCCTTGGCATCCAAGTTTCGGTTGGACCCCTGAAGCGTCACGACGGCGCGCGCGCGCATTGGTCCCAATTAAATAAGCAAACGTTCGCCAGGGTCACTTACAAGCCGCCTGCCAGCAGTTAAGGCCAGTAGGTCACCGGCGCATCAAACGACAGCGCGAAATGTAACGAATGGCCTTTGGCGTATTACACACGAAGGACATCTTACTCCGACGAGGCGCGCTTCGCCACGATTGAGTTTCCTCGTCGACTTGGTCGCATATACGATGCATTTCGTCGTCGCGATAAACACGCAACTGTAATCCCTCCTCGCTGCTCACCGATCGAGCGCGCTGGCCGATATCGTGCGCTGAATATCAATTTCTACGACTGCAATCATAGCTTCCCCCTGCATGTAATCACGGTAACGTATACGGAATGGGAATCAATGGGCAGGAGAAACGTGAGATCGTTTCAATCTCGAAGCCGTCATCGACCTCGTAATGTCCGAGTTTTTACGTATCATTTCATCAGCGTTTCATTCGGAGGAAGGATGCTATTATACACGCACACCTCATGCTTTTGTCATGTGTGACAAATGTGGATCCTCTCGCGTGTATGGGCAGTATTTTATTTGGTATCTTTAAACATACGCAAGTCCGGCAACCTTTATCGCTACTCCATCTATGTATCATCGTATGTTAGGAGAATTCTATTTTCAGGCATAATTGTTAAACAACACGAGACGACCGCATCGACGGTCGCGACGGCGCGATATCTTGACCCGATTGATCTCCGATTCCGACTGGTTCTTGAATCGCTCCGTTTTATGCATCCAGCAAGGTTACAGCGCGAGCGTGAAGTGCGACTTACGGATCGCGACTCACGAGTCACACCCACGTGCAGCGTGGCTTTTTATTAGCCTCTGAGCCTAAGAAAGAAACACATCTGCGTGTAACGCAAATATCCGCGAGTGTTCGTCCCGAGTGGGAACGAGATCCTTGCGTAAGTACCTCATGCGAGGATACGCGTTCACGGGTCTCGACCTTCGCCGCGATATGCCGATTGTATTGTCTGCCAATGTCTACGACATAAGGCCGGAGAGGATAGACGGCTGAAAAATTCGACGTGTAAAGCGTGGGAACCACACCCACTGTGCAACAATCTGTGTCGACGTTGTTGCGCAAGCTTGGCCGCAGTTGACAGTGGTCATTGAAGTTCCGTTGGTACGCGCGACACGAGAAATCGCGGTTGATATATCGCGTACCTATTGCATTATTTTATCTCACGGTTGCACGAAGTCTCATTTTTACCCATCACTCGCGAGAATTGACCGTTGTGTAGAGCCATTTTTATTTTCACCGGGCTCGGCGCTTTTGCAACCGTCGTCTATGATAACCCACTAGAGAGATCGCTATTATGTTTCCGCTGTATTGCAAAATATCTTGCGAGAAAAGAAATATAAAATTACACACGTACACGTGTATATATCTGTTCTCGGGGAGTCGCGTTACACGCCGACGCGAACAAGACCGCGCTTTATGTACCGTTCGCCGCTTTTAAACAGCGAACGCGCCGCGTGCACGCAGCGCGCGTCGAATAAAGCGCGAATCTGCGCGCGGGCGTAGCTTTTAACGGAACTGTTTACCGTTCGCGCAACGACTTTCGTCCAAAGTCGAGTTTGCTGAATCGCGCGACGAGAGTCATCGAGCACAGCCGCGGGAGGATCTCGAATTCTGACACGTGTCGATGATTCCTCCGCGTCATCGACGTTGTCTTCGGCGCCGTCGCCGCCGCCTTTAAACCGGTTACAAGTTGCACCGCGTTATTTACGGTCTGACAAGCCACCTACCACGAGTCTAAGTGCCTTTATAGCGTTGGCTAGCCTAAGTTAAATGGTAATAAATCGCGCACACGTTCGTCATCACGCGAGGAAGTTGAGTTCGCCGTGAGAGTTACAAAGTCAATGTCACGTCGTAACTTACACCTCGTTGCATCTCGTACATGTGTCTCTCTTTCTCTCTCTCTTTCTCTCTCTCTCTCTCTCTCTCTCTCTCTCTCTCTCTCTCCCCTTCATGTGCACGATGAAAGTTACCCGCTGCTCGTCGAAGGCAAACTCATATCAGCAAGATGCATCGAGTTAATCCTTAAAAGTACTCACGTGGAAGGTACACAGTTGCACGTGTAAACGTTACCAATCACCTTCCTTTCTTTCCTTCTCTTTCAGATGGACTCGATTTTGAGTCCTCAACGACTCGAGGAGATTTCGCGCAAAATTAGCTACCCTCGTCCTTCTTTCCGAAAGAATACGAAAATGAGAGAAAAACGAACCTCAGTTGAACTGACTCGACAGGAATACTCAAAATAGCAGAGAGAGAGAGAGAGAGAGGGGGAAGAAAAGAGACGCGAATATAAAACAACGGTGAAATCCGCGATTAACGGGACTTCTTGTACGTTGCGTAGCGTAAAACGAGATTACACCTCTGCGGGATTAGCTGCGTAAAACCGGTGCGACATATCTCGCTCGAGAAGACGTCTAGAATGTGACTGCAGAAAGGGAAAATCAATCGTGTTTGCCGCATTTTTGTCGCTGTTATATTTTTCAACTTGTTTAAATAGAAATTCATTGATCGTGTTGGGTACGCGGGTGACGTAACGCTCTCGCGACCGAGAGTAATGGATTTGAACGCGCGTTTGTACCTCGCAACGTTTTTCGCCTCACCAGCATATTATTTATGCAAATTCCAATTCGCCTCAATTATAAAGCCCGGCGAGAGTCGTTTGACATTTGCTACTTTTTACCTCGGATCGAACAGCGGTCGCTTCGTAACTCACTCCCGACCCAAGAGGTAGTTCCTCAAATCGGAATTTATAAGCGTCTCTTTTAGACGCGCAAAGGTGAATTTCAATGTGAGTCTTTTACGTGTCTAACTGCTTTTTAGGTCACGGACTTTTTCCACCAAGTTGACCTCTCGCGAGTACGAAATACGTCGCAGTGTCACGACTGCGAACCTGAGGAACATGATTCGCATGATAGTAGATAAGAGAGAAAAATATCGTGCGTAGGCGGCTACGAAGAAAGAAACGCGTGAGACCAGGGAGAGAAAAAAGCCGGACCCGCGCAATTGTACGAGGCGGCTAGATCTGAAAGAATGGGATTATCAGCCGCGTCGAATCTTCGCTGGCAATTGGAGCGGTGCCATCGCGACAATAACGCACCGACAATGACGACCGGCTTCCGCGGAACTGCGAACAACGCGAGCGGAAACGTTTTGTCAGCGGGTAACGCTGTTAAATTGCCCAGCGGTTAACACGGGATCGGTCGCATTTTTGCGAGAGAACAATTTTTCGGCACTGCCGAAGTATGTGTGCGAAGATTCATGGATGAAGTGTACGTGAGCAACCGGACCAATTTAATCCGAAGCTGAAGACAGCGAGACGTACCGTTGATTTGACATCGAGATAGATCCTCGAACTTTCTATATCAACCTTGATAGGTTTTTTTCCCTCCCTCTCCCGTTACCATTTGACACCGTTTTTAATGCGCCGTAGTGACATTTCAATTACTATCCCCCTGTTATTGTGGTTCTCCCCGTCACTCTAATCCACCACTATCCATTGCGATATCATGCGCGCATTGCTACGGTATCGTGGGCAACATTGCGGCTGGTCACGCACACGTTCCCGTTTGCGAAATTCTTTTCCGGTGGATTCGATATTTTATTTCTTTCTCTTTTTTTGCCGTAATCGATCAACTGCGTCGTCTCGCCGTCGGCCGCTGTTGATTTGACAAGTGGACCAGCGTGAACGTCCGACTGGCAAGTTTAGAAAACGAGTAGCGCGGGGAAACCAGTTTATTCCTTAAAGCGGAGTCGCGACGACGATGATGACGACAACGACGGAGATCATTCAACAAAGAAACCAGGGGGGTATTCTTTTGTGTAGCACATTCATCCAGGTGTTTTCGTTCTATTTTCATCTCTGATTCAGTCTCTCTTTCTCTCTCTCTCTCTCTCTCTCTCTCTCTCTCTCTCTCTCTCTCTCTCTCTCTCTCTCTCTCTCTCTCTCTCTCATGTCATCGAATATCGCAAGTCTCTTGACATTTCAGCGATCTTTCCCAAATGCCACCGGCAGAAACGCGGAATCTCATTTGCAGTTTTTTCTGTTAACATAAAAGACGCGCTTGAAGGCTCACAGCCATCATAGATCCGCTCCAAGGCGGAGGCAGGAAGAAAGAAAATCCTCCCGGCAGGATTTTTTTCTCGAGCACCGGCACGGAAGTCGAGCAGTGTGAAACGAGTGTATTATCACGTAAACGGATATACCACGGAACCGTTACGGTTACTTGAAGTCAATATACCGGGTGCGCGGCGCAAAGTGCGAGCATGGTCGCGTGAGTTATCGGAGATGGCCGCAAAAGTGCAACGGATGATGAAACTGTTTAGGATTACCATCTCTCGCCGATTGGTAGCATCTCGCGTGCGAACTTTGTCCGACCGTATAGTATCAATTACGCGTGAAGCGACCGGTTGCGCAACGATTGCGTCTTTGTGAGCTTGCACATGGCAATTGCGTCGATCTTGCTTGAGCTGCCGATCTCTAAGTGGATTACGACTTCCTTCGTTCTTTCCTCCGTTCGTTCCGACTTTCTTCATCCGTTTGTCAATCAAACGTCGCGTGTTACCACCGAGCACTCTAAGAGGTGAACACTCTCAAGATCTCACACGTTAGTCTCTCAGCGGTTTCTCGAAGTAACCCAAGCGAAAACACGAAACAAGAGCAAAACCGAGCGACGAGGTCCAGTTACACACTCGGGGGGCCCTCGTGTTAAAGACACGCTCGGTATAGCGTAAGCGGAAACGTAATCACAAAGCCCGAGGGGGTCAGTCAGCTTCTCGCTGTTATGCGAGCGCAGTTGGCGCGTAGGTAGCAGTAGGTGAGCGAAACTATGCGCGCTCTTCGTGCCTGTTTTTTGTTACCGGCGCGATAGTAATGCAATTAGGGGAAAGCGTGGCATCCTTGTGCGCGTAATCGCCGGAAAATCACTCGTGCTTTTTGCATACCCCGTCTGGTCGAGGGGGGAAAAATGGGCAAGCGAGAGAGGGTGAGCGATGTCGAAAGAGAAAGAGAGAGAGAGAGAGAGAGAGCGAGAGAAGACGCTCTCTATCGTATGCGTGTGTGCTTTTTATTCCAGCATGATAGAAGATCCATCGTTACTTCATCACGAGTCGTGTTATCGACTTCGTCAGCCGACTCGGGAGCAACTGACGACTGCTTGACTCACTCGTTCTCACTCAAATCTCAATTGCAGATGCTTTGGCAGAAGAACTACCTTGCCTTGGGACTGCTTGGCGTCCTCTTGCTGTCGGTGACGGCGGACAACAGCGTGCACATACTCTCGAAGTATGGTCAACAGCAGGTTACCTCGACTACGCTCAAGTGGCTGCCGGTGGTGCACTACAACCCGAGCGAATCGAAGGAGATAGTCATCGGAGGCTTCGAGATCGCACCAGATGGTGGTGAAGGTGCGCCTCTTTTCAGCCTATCGTCGGCTTACGCACAGTGTGTTATCACGCGCTATACACGTATCTTTCCTGTGTGCAATATTGTATGCGCGCGAGACGCGCATCGTCATTGACATTGAAACTCTGATACTTAATTCGCATTGCATTATAGACTGGAATAATATATTTAGAGACAGGGTGGATTTGCATTTTTTGAGGAAATCGTATCGCGCCTTATCCCCCTCCGTTTGGAACCGATAATTGTAATCATCGCCTATAGTTAACTATAGTTAATTGTATTGTTATACATAATGTTAACTGTTACACTCCTGATAATTATATATACTGATAATTAATCCAATTACGACGTTTTGCAGATGAAACTTTTGCCAACCAAGCGGAAAAACCGGAAATGAAGAGGCGGCCGCTCTACGTGTGTCGCGCGATGCATAGCAGCAGCGTATGGCTTGCTGGGACGCAAAAGGACAAGGAGAAACGCTGCACCGTGACGTTACATGGTAGCGTGCAGTCGTATGATAAGTACGAGCTACTGGAGAACGTCGACGGGGCGGCGCGAATCACTTGGGTTCGCTGGACGAAATTCTTCCAACCCTTACTGGGCGCGGTGTACGTCGACAAGAAGATGTTGGTGGCCCGCTACGAGGCCGACAACAGCGATAAGAGGGACACTACGAAGTCGCGGTACACTCACTACATCGGCACGCTCAACTCGAATGATAATTTCGGTTCGATCATCTACGCGAATGAGGTGAGTGTCCCGAATCGAGGGAAGCGAAAGGCGAGGCTCGTGGGAAATTATTGGAATTTCATGTTATTCGGTATTCGCGTCCGAGTCTTGCTTGATGAAAATCTCAAAAGCGCAAGGATGCTCGACGTTGAAGTATAAAATCACAAACATCCTGAAGAAGCTCATTTTTCGGAGGGTTTTGCTGCGCTTTGTTTCTTTGGCTTAATAGAAGGTTATCGTAATTCATAATTTATTATTATTTGTGAGAGAAGTTTTTCAAGAACTCACAGAACAGTGTTTGTAGTAGATGTCTCATTGTTAGAAAACGGTTAACAATAGCTAACTCAATAACAGCATGGTGTATTCGTCGAGGAGGTAATTAACGCCGGTGATGTTCTATACTCAAGATTCGATTCTCTTTCAGAATCGTGAGGAGAAGTTCACCAAGTCTGGCGAGCTGCTGGTGGAGACCGAGCCAATCCGTTACGAGCTCAGTGCAGTTAAACTCGACTGGCCTAAGAAGCGTAGCATCAAGCGCGAGCCGCGCGTACTCGCTGAGACGACCATCACCAACACGGGAACGGAAGCAGCGCAGATGGCGGAAGCTTGCACGTACTCGTACAACTATTCGGTCTATTGGGGTCGTAGGCACGCTATCCTGAACGGTCTCAACACTTCGATCACGCTGGTCAACGGCTCAACCCTGTCGAACGTAACGTGGGGTACACGACGCGAAGAGATTCGCATGGACGTTCACAAGTGAGAATCTTCCACTTCTTAACACTAGCAACTGATAGTAGTTAGCTTCAAGGTTGTCAAGCGATACATAGATACACGAGTATTTCTTTTCCTCTATGATTGTCAGAGAGGATTAGATATTCTACTACAGCAAAAACGTGAGAAGCGCCTATAGAAAATATGATCGCGTGTATAATGCGTGTTAGAATAGTAAATTCACACTGAACACTCGATCTGGTGGTCGAGAGAAAAAGGAAACAGATGTTTCGCATGCTCGTGTCGTATAATATTGAAGCATGGGATAAATTGACACTTTCGCGTCATATTTAGCAGATCAAAGGAGCAATCGCGAGGATTTATCGCGTCGTGAGCGAACATTCAGTCAGTCATAAACTAGAAGAACGTACGGTTTACGACGATGCGGTGCCGGTATAATCTCAGGCGCATCTGTATAATTAGATATAATTAGAGCGTGCACGGGTCTCTATTCCACGATGTAACCGTGTATCTTTCTCTATCTATATCTCTCTCTCTTTCTCTCTCTCTCTCGCGCTCGCTCTCCGTCTCTCTGTTTTTCTCCCTTTCTCTCTGTTTGTCTGCGACCACACGGCCACTCCATCGCTTCCTGTGCTTCCATCATTGAAGCTCACGTCGTGCGGATGAGCCTAGAGTGCACTTCGCACGGCGACGACTTCTCGCCACCCCACACTCTCCGACTGCCCCAGAACACTCTCCGCCGTGCGCGCACGGGCTTAAGTGATACTTCAACGCAACGCAATTACGCCGTGCGCATCAAATCCGCGCGCTCCAATTGCAACGCGACGACATTGATACCGCGACGAGTGCTACGCGATAATCTACTTCTGCATCCTGTCCGTAGTTTATCAATCGACATTTCCCCTCGACGGAATTAAACGTAAGAAATTCACCTGCTGACGTGTCAGGAGAGAGAGAGAGAGAGAGAACGGACGGTTAACATGCCCCAAAAGCAAGGCGATGAATGTTTGTTGAATTTTCTGAAGTGGGACAATACGATGTTTGCGCATTGTTTTGCTGTTTCGTCGTTAGTCGTCGAGGGTTGTCGAGGGACGCGTAATCTGAATCGAACAAGCAATTTAAGAGTGAGCCGAGCCAAGCCGAGCCGAGCTTGAATTCATATTTTCTGAAAATAGAGATCGCGTGCCGTAGAAAATCATACGAAGCTCGTAACAAGCTTGTAGTCTTCGTTTCCATAAAGTATGTTGTTTAATTGACGGTTTGGAAGCTAAGCTCTCTCGATCACGGGCCGCGATTAAGCTGGAAACTTGGCCGTGTATTAATGAATGTTGTAATTCAACGTTGTTGCCAGTGTGATAGTCTTCCTGGAGCCTGGTACGGGCGTGAACGTTACACTGAGGGCCAACTACACGGACATGGAGGTGCCGTACAGAGCCACGTTGATCTCTCACTACGAGGATAGCGCGACGACTTCTCGCGTGATCAGCGGCACGCGTCAGGAGGAGACTATGTTCGACATCATGCCGGAATTCGGACCTGTCTACTTCCTCAACAATTACAGCCTGGTGCCGACCACCATGCCTCCACCCACCACGGAACCGACCACCACTACTATCACTACGATGATGACGACGACGACGAAGCAACCGCAAGAAATGAGCAAGACGACGCACCGACATCGGCAGATGAATGACGAGTCGGACAACGACGAAAACTTGATTATACCACCGAAGAAGACGGATATGTCGACGGGTATGCAGAACGACGACGGCGGTCCGCTCTCACTCAAGAATAAGGTAGAGATAACGCACGGCGGCGCATGCGGTGCGCTCAAGTCGAGCTTACTAACGCTCGCCCCGGTGTTGCTGCTCATTCTCCATAGGATCACGTGAAAGCCCGACACGCGCGCAGACCTGTTTCTAACGCTAATTCCTCTCATTCCCGCAATAGTAAAGATAATATAATCTAATAGAATATAGAGAATACACACGAAAGAATACCGAAGAAATACAAGATATAAAAGATTAAGAAAAAAGCCAAAAAAAGAATACTATATACGCAAGAGAAAATTGCTGTAATTTCGTACGTAGCAAAGTACTATGTTGTACGGCGCGAGAGAAACCTCCTTGTTTAAAAAGAAAAAAAATACCGCTACTGAGCGTCGGCATCGCGGTACCGACGTATATGCTTGCCTTTAAAAAAGAAAAACTCGATATTTAATATATATATATATATAAATTATATGTGTATATATACATATATATATACACGAATATATGTACACATACTTATATACATACATACAAACATACCATACACCACATATACACATACACATACCCTCTTAGAATAGAGCAAAGAAAATGAGAGAGAGAGAGAGAGAGAGAGAGAGAGAGAGAGAGAGAGAGAGAGAGAGAGAGAGAGAGAGAGAGAGAGAGAGAGAGAGAGAGAGAGAGAGAGAGAGAGAAGAGAAAAGTATCTTCGTGATTGAACAATGAGCTAGTCTCATGACGACACGAATCAAGTACAAGAGAGATCGCAGCAACCGGAGTGAGCGAGTTGACGCGGAACGTTAACGTTAAACACGTTATCGTAGCACAGCGTGAGTGTAAACTCTGACATTCCGTCTTTTCTAATCCCGCTGTGAATCAACTTTCCAGCTAAAAATGTCTTATGCCTTCATAAAGTGTAATTCTAGATCATCTAGGAGATTAATCGCTTCGAGAAATGATGGCACATTCTTTTTTGAGGGTGGTGTCTAGGAAAGAGAAAGAAACAGAGAGAAAGAGCTATTAATTAACGCGGATAAGTTTCGGATAAGCAGTAGCATATACATCGAGCTAGGAGGAGATGAATAGAAGTTTAAGCGACGGAGAAAGAAGAAAAAAGACAGAGCAAGAAGATATACGAGTTAATTCAGCTACGATATATTTTTGAGATTGCCGATATAATTTTAGAAGATTGTAAAATTTATAAGCGAGGTAGCAAGTAAGGAAAACCACATATAGAAGTAGAAAGGTGGATGGGTACACGTTCTCTCGCGATACTAATTTAAGTTCCGCGATTATATCAGCGAAATGCGATAAGTCACTCACAGTTGACATGCAATAATAAGTTGCGATAAAACAGTTTCGACACAATGTACGTTTAAGAACGTTAAATGGATTACTTATGATTAATCCAGGTTGATCAAGCGTGTATGAGATATTATTTTCAAAATATTTATGGTAACATTATATGTATGCACGCGTTAATACGTTTTTCCTGGCTTTAAGTAAAGCAGTTCGATACATAAAGCAATTCGTGATGTACCCATCTGTTGCCAGCGTAAAGTGATAGGATGCGCAGATTTCCTAGACTACAGTTGAGAAGAAGATTGTAACATTGAAAAAGAATGAAAAGGAACCATATTGGTATATATAACGTACATATATATATCTCAATAATTCTTTAATAAGGGTAGAATATTTTGGTACGCGTACGAAGTGCGACTGTATGGTATATTGAGTATTGAAATTATTAAGTTCGATGTTTGAGAACAAAAATTTTTGATTTGCTCGAGAGCAATTGAAGATGACGCGGCGTATCATTTTTCATATAAGGTTGTGTATTGTCAAGCATTTTTATCCCGAAGAAATATCCGTATGTATATACTATATATTTCTATTGATCTTGATATAGTTGTAATTGTGTAGTAAGCTTATTTAACGGTTTATAGTTTTCTCTACCGATAGCGGCGTTTCCAGTACAATTTATATATTTTATTACTAACCAATGAAATGAACTGTAGGATTAGCACGGAACACTCATTTCGGACTAAAAGAAAAGAAAGACGCGGAATGTGTCTTGTAACGTACATACATGCGTTTATTGACGTAAGCCTAATCACGCTTGTTGTGATATTCAATAAAACTGCGTAAATGTGAGGTAGAAGAGAAAAGAGAAAAGTTCTGTCGTGCAATTCATTCATTACGAGAGAAAGCAATAATATGTTGCGAGATCGAAAGACTTACGTATATGAAGAGAAATGATAAAAAATAAAGCATCTGCAGGTAAACGAGTGCAAATAAAATTTATGTTGTCAAATTATACAGGCGATATTTCCTCCTTGCGGATGAACTGATGAAACAATAATGGCATACGATTTAATGTAAGTTCAAGGAAGAGGATAAAGCTGAACGCCCAGAGGCTGAGATTACAAAACTTACTCTATGGTTGCTTCTTGATAATTCTATATACCAATAGTAGGCAGATAAAATAAATGTCCTACAGAGAAAACCTAGCTATTTGACTTCGGCAGAGCCAAGAACTGTTCTAAAAGTATCTCTATCTAACACAGATGTATTATTTGTGAATATGGTATGCTGTATTGTACATTATCATGTAAATATAACTGCTATGTACATATAAGAAGCAAATTTACTATTTAACATCTGCCTCCTTTAATTGCTAATCAAATAAATTACTTGACCAATTATATATTAGAAATTTTATATATTTGTTTTAATTATAAAAGCTTTGTATTATTTCATGAGAAATGCATTAATATTAAAAAAAAATTAATCCAGTCCATTCATCCTTTTATATTAATAAAATTAGTCAAATTTTCAGACTAAGATTTATCTATATTTTCATTAAGATTTCACATATATAAGTATTTCCTTTTTTCAATTTTCATATGAATATTAGAAAATATATGGAAATCCAAATATCTCTAGGACACAATATTCAATAGTGTATAGTATCAATTTTAAATAATTTTCTGAATGTTTTTTATTTTATATATAAAACATTAAAATTATTGTTAAGTTAAATTGTTGTCAAAGACTTACCGAGCACACCATATTGTTGTGGAGTGAGTCTAACATCATCGTCTGGGACACCAGGTACAGATGAGATGAGTGAAGCACGATCACTAATATGACTCCTAGTACTAGCTTCGCTTCTTCTTGCCCAAGATACTTGTGATAACACATCTATATAGTTAATGTAAAAATATTATATTATTTTGTTTTGCTATGTAATTATTCACAACTTAAAAATGTTAATTATATTTTAACTTTAACCAAATTAATTTATATAATATAGCAATATTACCAAAATTAGAGGCCTTAGCACTCGCTAATCTTTGTTTGTAATCCCTATAAGGTCTCCTGGATGGAGGAGGTCTTCGTCGCCTCTTCAAAAACTGAGCTAGTCCTCCTAATAGTACTGAACCACCAGCAAAGCAGATAATAATAATCTGAGGAGAACAAAATGGACTTTAAAAAATTAATATAGTAGAAAATGATGTAGAAGAAAAATTCAAGTGATGACAAAACGTTTGTGCAATTGATACACTATTACGTAATTTTTTTTTACATTATTATGTAATGAACAAGCTAACGTTAATGAATGTATTTATTTTAACCTCAAAAAAGTGATAATTCACTCACTTTTTGCATACGAGATACATGTATCGACGGTAACATCATTGTACAATGTTGATGGAATGTTTCAAGAAACTGCCACAAATTATATCTGAACATTGTCATTCAATTTATTGTAAACAACGTTGTTAACCAAATTTTACACACAACGCTAACCAAATATTCACGTGTACCACTCGAGGCAAAATCGGGCAGAATAAAACAGACTGAAGAGTGTAAAGCAACGTAATGAAACAAGTAGACCTATAAGTAGGTTAATTATAGATAAGCAACTTCGTGAAATTTTTTTCAGCTACTATCTCTTCGTAGATGAAACTTGCGAAATCTATTTTTAATATAAAACATTCATTAAGAAATGAATAAAATGCTGAAAATGCTCTCTGTTAAATGCAATTTTTATATTTTTGATAAAAATAATTTTTTAAGGCAAAAATTTAGTTAAAAATGATTGAAGATTGAACTATCTCTGTATTATTTAATTCAATATATCTTGATAAAAATAATATATTGACTATAATGTTTGTAAAAAGTAAAGATTTCCAGCTTTAAAAAATACTTTTCAAATCATTTCAGTATTGTCATTTTTGCCAAAGTTAAAACATCTTGAATTTTTTCTATATTTTGTATAATGCAGTGCTACTATCTTGTCGTTGAGTAATACTACTCGAGAAGTAGAAGAGACTCCTAACTGTCGTCATCCACGAGCAGGGTTGGTCGTTTGGCCATTTTAAGTAGTTTCTTACGTTTTCATGTAGGAAACTGTATAAAACATCTGAGACGTATTATGTATGCTCTAAAGGCTCGTCTACATTAGCTGTAAAGGCTCGTCTACAATAGCTGTAAGAGTAAAGCTAAGACTCCATGCATGCGGTGAGCTCCGGCAAACGGCTGCGGTGACCAATCAGGAGGGAGGCGCAAGTCCGGTTGCGGCAAGCTCCGGCATGCGTCTGTCTCCTGATTGGTCACCGCAGCCGTTTGCCGGAGCTCACCGCATGCATGGAGTCTTAGCTTAAGGCTGTAAGGCTGTAACGTAAGCTGTCAGCGAATGAAAATATTTCATTTCGTGTCTTGCAACCTTACAGCCTTACTCTTACAGCTATTGTAGACGAGCCTTAAGAGCTCTCGTATACAGGAAATTGATTATATATTGCATAATTTGATGAAAATTATAAAAACTAGTGATTTTACTAGATATGGATCAATGAAATTATAAACGTTCTAATAAATTATTTGTTTAAGTCCGGATTTACAATAGGTGTATAATAGATATAATAAGCTTTAAGAAATTAACCTATTTTAGCATATATAATGAGCAATACAAAAATAAAATAAATAAAATGTTTTTGCTGTAAAGTGTGCAAACCAAATGTTGTCAGCCATTTTTTAGCATCCAACTGTGCAATAGTTACAGCAGAGATTTTCTACAAAAATCCCACTCTTATTGCAGAGATAAATTTGATGAATGTTCATATAAACAAAATTTTTGAAACCAACACTTAAAATAATTTTATTTATACCAACTCAATAATTCTTTTTAGAATAAAAGTTTGTTTAGACTTATTCATCTTATTGAATATAGATTAAAGAATTTATTAAAAATAGAAAGAAAATGTATTCCTCACATGGATTTTATATTTCGTTTTTACTCAATAATATAAATAAAGTATATAATATATAAAATGAGCATACATCAACGGTAAGATTTCTGATATCGCGCTCTGGCACCAGGACCTCCAAACTTTTTTGGCTCGCATCTCCTTGGGTCAGCAACAAGGAGAGTACGATCATATTGAATTAGGATGTCCTTTACTTCCTTTTTGCTAGCTTCATCAACATCTAAAACACCAATCATGTTATCTTGTTTAAAAAATATTTTACTATCATGCAAATAATATTTATCTTATAACTTCTCTTACATTTCTGATAATAAGCCACAAGCGCTTTGGAAATGGCTTGACGAATAGCATATATTTGTGCAACGTGACCTCCACCATTTACCCTTACTCTTATGTCAACTCCAGAAAATTTTTCCTGGAACACAAATACAGACAAATGTCATTATAGTTATAAGAAATATCTTTATTTAGCAACAATAAGTTTCACACTTATAACCTCAGAATACTTGTTCCTAATTATGAATTATCATATTTGAAATAAGTCAAACATCATAAGGTAGAACAAACTGAGATTAAAAGTGTAAAGTAATAAATAAATAGTATTGCTAATTGATGTTGGATAGCTGCTTATATCACCTTTTGAAGTATCTATTTTTATATAAATTTACCTTTCCCAAAAGCAAGATGGGTTCTTGCAATTTATATTGCAATACACGTGGTTCAACTAGCTCTAACGGTCGACCATTGACGCGGAGATTTCCACGTCCGCGTTTACAATAAGCGACAGCAGTCGCGCTTTTCTAAAATATACGAAAATTTGTATCAAACACATGATATAAACGAGAATTGCGTATACAAACTAACCTCACTTATTTTCGTCCCTTACCTTGCGTCCGAAGACCTGTACTGAATGAATCGGCTCCTTTTGTTTCTAAAAGGAGAAAAGCGTTAAGATATAAATGAATTATATTTGAAACTTACAAGATTTTGTTTGTGCGTGAAATCTTTTAAATTTTACCTTTTGCATCTTACTCACGAATCTTATGCTACAACCAAAACGGAAAAGATATATACAACGTGCGACTACCACGTCAACCAAGCGAGAGATCGTTGGAGCAGAGAGAAACCTAAAAGCGGCCAACACGACATTTTCTGCGACACCGACATTCCGCACTGGCAAAAGGCGCCATCTGTATCCATCTTGAGAGGGGAACTACGATACTACATCCACTTTCAGGTTTCGACGGTAAAACCTGCATGTGGTGGTAATCCGTGCTACATCCATTTTCAGGCGGTTTATATCCGTGCTGCAACCACAGTTTCCATCTCTATGCCAGACTACGTCCGGTGGTCTAAAAAGAGCGAGGGAGAGGGGGGAGGAGCAGAAAAAATAAAAGTATGTATTAAATATTAAGTCTTCGAATATGTATTGCCGTATCAAAGGCCAGTATTCACAGTCGGATCTTATATTTAAGATCATCTTAAGTTTATCTGCAGATGCTGTACAAATCATTTCATTGGCTATGGAGTATCTGAAAGTGAACTTAAGACGGTCTTAAATATAAGACCTGACTATGAATACCGGCCCTAGTCTCTTCTATAATAAACAATTTGACATGTATGGAGACGCATGATGATGATCCTAAACAGCTCAAGATATAGGCCTGTTTTTCTGCCACAATATAGTTCTGTACTAACCCTATTCTCACCATAAAATTCGACTCTCAATTCCCAGTAGAAGCGGAGATATTAACGATACAAGTTGGAAAACTTTAACATTCGATATCTCCCAAACGGCTCAAGATACAGGCATCTTTTTATTGCCGCAATATAATTCTATATCAACCCTACTATCACCATAAAGCTCGACTCTCAATTCCCAGTAGAAGCGAAGATATTAACGATACAAGTTGGAAAACTTTAACCTTCGATATCTTCTAAACGGTTAAAGATGCAGGAACGGGCCTTTGTCTCCTAAACGACTCAAGATACAGGAATACGCTTTTACCACAATATAGTCCTATATTTATCCTATTCTCCATAAAGCTCGACTTTCAATTCCCAATAGAAACGGAGATATTGGGTGCATTCAGTACTACAACCGCTCACTGAGCGCTCAATGAGCTTTTACATTTGATTGGTATACTCCTTTAGATTTAAAAATATATATCAATCAGATGCAAGAGCTCACTTAGCGCTCAGTGAGCGGTTGTAGTACTGAATGCATCCAGTAACAATGTGCGAGACCATGCTTGTCAAGTACGCTATTATGGTTGTAGCACGGATATAAACCGCCTGAAAATGGATGTAGCACGGATTACCACCACATGCAGGTTTTACCGTCGAAACCTGAAAGTGGATGTAGTTCCCCTCTCAAAATGGATGCAGATGGCGCCTTTTGCCAGTGCAGAAAGTTGGTGTCGTCGAAAACGCCGTGTTGGCCGCTCTCATGTTTCTCTGTGCGGCGCGATTCTTTAACTTGTTATTGGAGTTAACGACACTTTCGTTATCGTTGCGCAGCTTTTGTATAGAAAAGCTGCACAACAATAACGAAACTGTCGTTAACTCCAATAACGAGTTAAAGTACCACTAGTTGGAGAAGAGAAACCGTGTGTTTCCGATGCTACTTATTGCACTTGGTTCAGCAGTACAGTTAAAGAAAACAGACCAACTTTATATAAGGAAACTTATATAAAAAAAATGGAAACGATATATTTGGAAACAAAGCATTGATGTTTTTGAAGGAAGATTATTAGTTACTTCAAAGGATCTGCTGTAGTATATTTTCTATAGCAATATAGTACTTCAATTCAGAAAGATAAACTTATACCCGTCTTTCATAATCAGGCCTTATATTTGAGACCTCCTTACATCTATTTTTAGATGCTACACGGATTATTTTATTGGCTACAGACCATCTGAAGATAAACTTAAGGAAGTCTTAAATATAAGGCCTGACTATGAATATGGGTGTTAATGTAAAATTGTTTAAGAAATGTCAGATAATATATTCTTAAAAAAATAACTTTATTTATTTAGGATAATTATTGTCCATTTCTATCATAATTATAAATATATATTTAGAGTATTTTCCATTATATCTTGACTTTATATTATAATAACATAGTGGAAATTCAGCAGAATGTTGAAAATATAAATTGACCATTATTTGATATAGGGACAGGATTTGATAAATAGGATCAGGTGTTAATAAAACAATGCCTTACATCATCCCAATCATAAGAATCAAAATATTCCCCATCAATTTTAAATAAATCTTTAAAGTCATTAATAACATGATGGAAATTTGGTAGTATTGAAAAAATTAATTGATCATTATTTGGTATAGGAACAGGTAAATGGGATATATATCAGGTATTAATAAAACAATAATGTTTTACATAACATCATCCCAATCACAAGAATCAAAATATTCTCCGTCAATTTCAAGTAATTCTTTAAATTCATCTATGCAAGTGGAAGTAGATATATCTTCCGTAGTTGAGCAATCCTTTTGTTTTTTATCGGATTGCTTCTTAGGAGAAGAGATAGTCACGAAAGAATTCAAATTTTGCTGTCCGGTTTCTTTCTGCATCGTCGTATTAACATCATTTATGGAGAAATCTTGATTGAGGCCAACTGCATTTAAAATATCCATCTTCTTTTTAATTAATGGCCACATGTAATCATCCGCAGTATCTTTTGCTACTAAATATTGAATTATGACATTATCATTTTGTCCGATTCTGTGGACTCTGTCTTCCGCTTGACATAAAATCTAGAATAATGTTAAACATTAAAAAAAGTATTAAGATAGTGAAAAAAAAATTTGAACATAGCAATATTAATATTAAGTATGAAAAACATTAATAAGTATGAATAAGTATTAATAAGTATGAAGAACATTAATTACACCAGGATTCCAGAATAACTCGGTGAAAACCACGAGATGAGCGGCTGTTAACGTAATACCCGCATTTGCGGCGGTGATTGATAAAACTGCTGCCAAATAATCATCATGTTCTTGAAATTTATCGATTTGATATTTTCTCTGTTCTGAAGTAGTTTTGCCATCGATCCTTATGTATCTGAAAGTTATTACGTATATTGGATATTGTTACATGTATGTACATATATTATGTACGATATATATAATAATGTTTAATATACAAAAATAATTTACTGTATATTCATAGATTCAGCCACGTCGCAAATAGCATCAAGAATATTTTGATGATGAGCGTATAGGAGGCACTTTCTTTTTTTTTCAAATAAGTCTTTTACATATTCACTGTAATGTAAAAAATATTCGATTTTATTTAAACGACTTCTTAACATATTTCTGAAGAAATGTGTGCTATATACATACGATACTGCTTTAAGTCTTGCAATGCTAGATTCATAATAATATTGCAGCATGGCATTATGCTTATCGAAGTCCGTTGTTGTTTTTTGCATTTGTTCGAACTTTTTTTTCATCTCTTTAGTGCCAGCTTTAATTAAGGCTGGATCTAAAATAATCACTTGTCTGAAACAAATAACACCAAAGATGTAGAATAAAATTTTTTATATGATATTAAAATTCTCTATATGATTATAATGATATAAAAAGATTTTCCTAAGTTATTTACAGTATAAAAAGCATTTATTCTCAAGACCTTATTTTAGATGGTAACTGATTTAATACGTCAGCTTTCAATCTTCGAATCATACATGTCATTTTTAGTAGCAATTGCAATTCTTGCATATTTGAAAAGCCTGTGAAATCCCAACCAAAAGCGGTCTTCTGTCCTGCACAGTATCGTATGCCATATTCTTCATATCTACAATGTGATACTTATGAAAATGTTATAAATGTATAATGGCGTTTACACACTAATGAAGCATTTATACAAATCCTTATTAATGACAATTTGCTCTTCTATTTTTTCGTTTACTTACTTCATAAAACGTGGTATAATAAGATTGATTTGAGAATATAGTTCAATTGGTCTAGACAAAGCTGGTGTACCAGTGAGCAATACAACATGATGTGCCTGAGCACATATTCGTTGAGCTGCTTGAAATCTTACAGTTTTATTACTCTTTAGCAGATGAGACTCATCCTAAGATTCATGAAATAATGAGTAATATTTGTTGTTAATATGTTGTTGATGTAAAATAATATATACATACCAGAATAACAAATCCATAAATATGTTTCTGAAGAGTATCTACAGCTCGACTCAACAAGTCATATGATATTATAGTAATCTTTTCATCTCCAATATAATCCTTTGTATTTGCAAAATGATGAATGTACTGTGCAGGTATGGATGGTAAAAATTCATAAATTGCTTCTGACCACTGGAATCTAAATAGTATTTCTACTTTATAAAATCTTGTTACTTTTGTTACTGTATTACAAAACACTTACCTAACAGATGAAGGAACTACAATTAGAAGTGGCCAACTTGCTTTGAAATAATATGCTATGCCTAATGCCTGTATAGTTTTCCCCAATCCCATGTCATCTGCAATTATGCAACGGCCATTTTTGGATATACCATAGCTAAAATCAATTTTTTAATATATTAATATTAAAAATTTTTTAAATGAAGATGCAATTATATCAAATGATTATAAGATTACCATAAGCCATCTTGTTGAAAAGGCATTAGAGTATCTATTAATGTTTTATCAATTTTTGATAAATCTGGTTCTGATGTTTGAATGTCAAATTTTAAATTTCTCTTAAATACCTAAAACAACAGAATTCTAAAATTTATGTTTATATTTATATTTGTTTTATATTAATGCATAGATTACTTGGAGAACAGTTTCTGGAATTCTTGTTATAGATATTTTAAGCTCGTGCCGTATTAACTTCTGCATTAGGTTCTCGTAATCATTTATGTGAAAATTCCATATTCTAGATTTTGGATCTGGAAAATCAAGTAAATATAAATAATGAATATATATTATTAAATGAAAATTATGATCTTCAAGTTGATTAAAAGATAATTACCATATAACCTGCTTGGAACTGTTTTAAATGTTTCAATAATTGCAGGTATAAATGATGATGTTTCCAATGCAAATCTGTCATTGCTGATCATGTAACATTTTCCAGTAATAGATGATGATTTAAAGAAATTCCTGGATTCTATAGGACTGAAACGATTGTTTTGTTTATACTGTTTTATAACATTTGTATTAGGCTTCAATTGTTGATGGGTGAAATTATTTCTAGGTGTAATATTTTGTGTCTTTAATTGAGCTTGTTTCCTTCTTTCCAATGCTAATAAGCGTTTCTTTTCAATTTCTTCAGGAGAACATGTCTTACCTACAAAATTTCATTTATTAGATATTTATAAATATAATTCTATAAAATTAAAATATTATCTTTTAAAGGTCATACTCATTTTTTCTTCTCAAGTATTACTTGATAAGTACAAATTATTTTATGTTTATTTATATCACGTTTAAACAATTATATAGATGCTATCAATTAATATAAACTATCATATATAGAACACTGTTATTTAGAAATGATATAATTGAGTTTAAACAACATCTTAACGTTAATTCTCAACGCAAACATTTCTCAAAATTTTAACCAAAAAGTAATCAGATAAACATTGGTATACTAAAAAGATTAATTATCATTTTGTCGTATAGCTTCTCTGCTCTTTATATTGCAAATTTGCTCCTTTTATTTATATATACTATGTTAAATTCTCAATAATTAAAATGTTTTAAATATATGTATTTAAAAGTTTGTTGTGTTGCTTGCACTTTTGACAGTTGTATTTAATGCTCATTGCACCCTAGATGAACGATATCCAATGAGAGTTCTTTTTAAAGAGAGATCAATGTGCAACAAGCATGAGGTATAAAAGTGTCGAAAGTGCAAGCAAGGCAAACGGACCTATTATTCGCTTTTGGTTTCTGTAAAGCCAGCGGCACACGGTGCTTGTTTTCGTGCTGGATTGCTTGGTGGATGAAAATATTGCATTCTGATTGGTACATTTCCGAAGATGGATGAAAATGCACCAATCAAAACGCAGTATTTTCATCTAGCAAGCAATCCAGCACGAAACAAGCATCGTGTGCCACTGGCTTAAATCTTTAACTTGTACAGACAATAGGGCATTCTTTTAGATCTCTAATGCCCGTTTCTACCAACTGTGATTAATTTAACCGATTGATTACTCTATTGGATTGCAATAGCATTTTCCAATATTGGTTAACGACAGATGCAATTGGTTAATTCCGTTGGAATGAACAGCTGGTTAAATCAACCACAGTCGATAGAAACGGGCATAACAGATCTAGGAGAATTGCTGGATTCACACTGCATCCGACGTGCGTCGTCCGTTATCCGACGAAGCCGTGCGAAATGCTGTTCATACTGCATACGTTAACTAATACGATTTAAAGTCTGTAGATGGCGTAAATGGTTAATGGTGACTACAATTCCTCTAATAGTAATATGCGCATAACCTAAAAAGTTAGAATTGATATTTATTTATTCCATAGACATATATAATAGACTGAGCATAGCGGGTTTGGCAGAACGGTGAGAGAGGCAAGATATCGGGGAAGTTTTCTTTCCTTGTCTGCGCAGGTCGAATGCGCAATCGTCTAGTGACAGCCAATGGCACAGACTCATGACAGCAAGAAATACGCATAAGAGTAGTTATGTACGGGCAACAAGATATGTGTAATATATATATGTGTAAGATATGTGTAATATTTTTCTTCACTATTGTTAACTCTACTTTATCGCCTACTTTCCGACCATAAGAAATGTCTTGTATGAAAAAAGTCTGACATGAAAAAATGTCTTGTATGCTAAAATGTCTTGTGTGCTAAAATGTCTCAAACTAAGTAACAAAACTCTATTCTGTCTATCGACAACTCTAATGACATAAACTTTATAATATATTAAGGTGAGTAAGGTATACCATCTTTTCCCAATTTTGTCCAGATTGCCCTTCATACCATATGTTATCGTACGACAAATGTTGAATCATGACCAACATTTCGTCCGACATCGGACGATGACGGACGGCCAAGCGATCCGATGATACGAAGTAAAATTCTGCTTTTTGATTGGTTGCGGAGCGTCGTACGTCGGATGCAGTGTGAATCCAGCAAATGAATCTATCAAGAACGATAATCACTAACCGCTTAGGCCCAGTTCCACAAAATCAAGTTTAAACTGTGATTGGCTGCATTCAGCAGACTCAACAGTTGGACAACATTACTAGATTTTCCACTGAATCTCGCTCCTGATTGGTCAATACTTCTGGGTCTATGAAAGACCTAAAAGAATACTCCAATCACAGACAATAATCACTAAGTGCTCACTGATCATTTTGTTCTGCTAAACGCAGCCATTATCTGAACTGACGTTACATTGGCTGCATTCAGCAGACTCAACAGTTGGACAACATTACTAGATTTTTCACTGAATCTCGCTCCTGATTGGTAAATACTTCTGGGTCTATGAAGAATCTAAAAGAATGCTCCAATCATAGACAATAATCACTAAGTGCTCTCTAATCACTTTGTTCTACTGAACGCGGCCATTAAGGCCCAATTCCACAACTTGCTTTAAATTCCGTTTAAAACAAGTTGTGGAACTGGGCTTAGATCCAGCATGAAAACAAACACCGTAGGCCGCTGGCTTTATGCCCATTTCTACCAACTTTGGTTAACTTAACCGGTTGGTTACGCCAACGGAATTGACCAGTCACATTTGTCATTAACCAGAATTATTAAGTGCGATTGGTCCATTCCGATGGAATAATCAGTCGGTTAAATTAACTACGGTTGGTAGAAACGGACATTAGTCGTCAATAAGTTAACCTGGAGAATGGCGTATGAGTACGCCTTTCTATCTAAAGCCATATACCGAACGAACGAACAATAAGTTTACCTGTTTCCATATCTTTCGTGTTTATATTTTATACCAAATAATTCATACAAAAAGAATTATTTTGCTCTGACCTTACGTGAGATACAACTTGTCAAAGTGTTGCAAAGTAAAATTGTTTTCTGTATTAAGCATTCTCAATTTATGATATTTGCAGGATCGAATTTACTATAGCGAATAACATCAAGACCAATCGTATATGATTGAACTTAATAGTGAGCCTAAAGGCTCGTCTACAATAGCTGTAAGAGTAAGGCTGTAAGGCTGCAACGTAAGCTGTCAGCGAATGAAAATATTTCATTTCGTGTCTTGTAACCTTACAGCCTTACTCTTACAGCTAATGTAGACGAGCCTTAAAGGAAATGTCTTTAGTGATAAAACTAGAATTGCTTTGTATTAACAAAATCTATTGACATTGCAACTAAATCTTTAAATATATTCATCATGTCAACGCCAAAATTTCCCATAAAAGAAATACAATTACTACGTATGTATTTTTTATTAGATATTAAATACAATTATATTTAGAAAATATATATTAACTTATTATTCTAGCTGATCAACATGAATTTGTTGTGCCAAAGAAAGGTATTAAGGTACCAATGGATATAGGAGTTTGGCAAAAGTCAGAAGCATACTTTGTAAGATAATTTTTGAAATATTTATTATTTAATACTAGAATTTTTATTGTTTAATACTAGAACTTTCTAATTATATGTAAAATTCATCTAAAACTGTAAATATTAGATAATATTTTTATATTTATTCCTATAAATAATAAAATCTTATTTTTATAGGAATACTTAGGATTTATCTTAGCATTGAATGAAGCTGTTCAAGGAAAGGCTTTAGATGTAGAATGTTTGGAATCTCCTCTAGTTAGTACTGTAGTACAGATGTTAAACAAGTTTGATGAATGGATAACAGAAATTCCACCTACTGAACAGCCTCAAAGATTTGGTAATAAGTCATTTCGTACATGGCATGAAAGACTACAGCAGGTATGGTAATATTTTATTTAAAACTTATTCAAATTTGAATAATTTTATTTGTGATTGATTTCTTAATTATAGAATGGAGCTGAAGAATTAAAACAAGTGTTGCCAGAAAAGTTACACCGTGCTGTTCCAGAAATAGTTCAATATTTATATGAGAGTTTTGGCAATCCAACTCGTATAGATTACGGTACTGGTCATGAAATGGCTTTTCTTATGTTTCTTTGCTGTATGTTTAAGATAGGTGCATTTAAAGAGGAAGACAAAGTTGCTGTCGTCATAAAAGTCTTTAATAGGTACTTATTATTATATAGTTTCCAGCTTTTTTATGGATTAATGAAATGTTTAAATTTGTTTTGCATTGTATTATAGGTATCTCGAATTGGCACGTAGACTTCAGTTGATATATCGCATGGAACCAGCAGGTAGTCATGGTGTTTGGAGTTTGGATGATTATCAATTTGTTCCTTTTATATGGGGAAGTGCTCAGCTCATTGGTATTGATATTTACATGTATCATTATCCTTTTCTCTACATATACACACACTTTATTGATATAATGATCTTAGAATTTAATATATGTCTTATTCAGAATATTCACAACACAGATATTCTTATTTTATCTAATGTTTTAGGACATCCTCGAATAGAACCACGTCACTTTATAGATCAAGGTATTATACAATCTTACAGCAAAAAATACATGTTCCTTGGTTGCATTGAATTTATTTCAAAGGTATGAATAATTATATAAGCCACAACAAAGAGATAGATAGATAAATAAGAGAGAGAGAGAGATTTAATCTATCTTGATACGAAATTTATCTTCACTAAAATTAAAGAATTTACATTTTGACATTAATTATATTATTAGGTAAAAATAGGGCCTTTTGCTGAACATTCAAATCAGTTGTGGAATGTTAGTGCTGTATCTTCATGGTCAAAAGTGAATAGTGGTCTTATTAAAATGTACAAAGCAGAGGTAATTACAATTATATCTTTCCAAAATGCTCAACATGAATCATTTTACACAGTATGTAGTAGTAGTGAGAAAATGCAAATAGAAATTAAACCATTGTTATTTATTATGTTATTATTTCCTAGGTATTATCAAAGTTTCCTGTTATCCAACATGTCTTCTTCGGTTCTTTGTTGCCATTAACACCAATGAATGCTCCTCCAAAACATAGAGGAGCCCATCTCAATGAATCACCATCGAGCAAAGTGGAATAAAGAGATTATATATTGAAAAGATGCATATTAAATATGTTTGTTATTGTGGATCATTGCCACATTTCTCAGTATTTATACTGAAATTGTACATTCATTTATTATGTTCTTACGATCCTTCGATGAGCTTTGAATTATTTTCTTTTATTTTAACCAGTCAAATAAATTCATATATAGTTAATATACATGTGCAAAAGAAATATCTGTATATCGCGCGAGTTAACAAATAATACAATTACATAATTTAATAATAACACGATATAAATAACGCAAATTTGTTTTAAAATATATTATGTAAAATATACATATACACAAAGTGATATGTATATTATGTATATCGTTCATTATTTTTAATTTGTACCTTGTGTGATTCAATTTGTGTAAAGCTAAATAATTTATAAGTTGTATAATTGTGTATCTATATTTGTTATTTTAAATTAAAAATATTAGTAAGAAAAAAATATATGGAAAATAATTCGCTGCTTTTTCCTATTCTCTCGCGTTTACTTTCGCACTTTGCATATCACCTTGTGTGTATATATATATCCTTTTTATCCAAATTCTAAGTAACTATATATATGACAACGTAGAAGATCAGGGTCCGGATGTACAGAAAAACACAAGCAGTAAGATAAACAGTAAATAAATTAATAATCGATTTTGATTAATCAATTCTTTTATTACTTAAGTTTTTGTGTATTCGGACCCTTAAATTGTCATTTGTATGTACACTTTTAAATTACTTCAATATTATTAAATTATTTATTATATAAGATCTTATAAATAAATCTTATAAATATATAAATTGTACATATATCTACACATAGAAGCGCTGTTTCTTATTCTTGCCGCATGATGCCACCAAAGTCAATTTAAAATTTGCTCTTGGCTCCTGTAGAGTGTAGACCCTTATCAATGTTTGTATCCATAGAAACTGAAAAGTAGACTAACTAGATACTAACCTCTATTATATTTAACCTCATAAGCCAGGTTGCATAAATAACATTTTATATATTGTAAAAATTTCTGGAAATAATAAGATATAGTATAAATGATAATGATGTCTAGAGAATTGTTTTTTACATTATTTTTTATAAATGTTTACGTTGCATCTTGTGAAGATATTGATATTGACAGAAATGGATACATTATTTACTGTCCTTGCATGGGTAAAATTTTAATTTTTATGATGATTTTAACCTATATATTATTATTTAATATAAATATTAATAGGTTTTATTTATACGCGAATTTTATTCCAGGACGTTTTGGCAATCAAGCAGATCATTTTTTAGGAGCTTTAGGATTTGCCAAGTCCTTGAATCGCACCTTGGTATTACCACCATGGGTTGAATATCGTACAGGAGAATTAAGATCTGTAAATAAAACTTTTAAAGTAATCGTATTTGCAAAGATTATATGTGTATCTAACATTAATTTAATTTTATTTCTAGATACAGGTATCCTTTGATACTTATTTTAATGTTTCACAAGTACAGAGCTATCACAAAGCTTTATTAATGGAAGATTTTATGAGAGACATTGCACCAAGGATATGGCCTCCTGAGGAAAGAGTATGTAAGTTCTAAATATTGATTCTATAAAAAACAAGTTTTTATCTTCCTTTTTTGTCCTTAGCTTTCTGTTATTCCCCTCGTGGTAAAGAAGGAGATTCCTGCAAAGCAAAAGAAGGAAATCCATTTGGACCTTTTTGGGATACATATAATATAGATTTTATCAAGTCAGAATTTTATGGTCCACTTCATTATGAAATGTATCACACTGATATGAAAATGCAGTGGCGCAAACAGTATCCAGCTGCAAATTGGCCAGTAATGGCATTTACAGGTGCTCCTGCTAGTTTCCCAGTGCAATTTGAAAACAAGAAATTGCATGCATGTCTCAATTGGAACAATGATATACTAGATAAAACAAAAGTTTTCATAAAGAAAACATTACCAAAAGGTGCATTTGTGGGTATACATCTGAGGAATGGTTTTGATTGGGTAATTTATTTGCAGTATGTATATTCATGTTGGGATAATCTAATACAGAAAGAAGACTGTTACAATTTTTTTTACAATATAAATGCAAGCAATATTTAAATAGAAATAATTTTCAAAACATTCTTCTCTTTTGTGTATACTTATTCCAAAAAAATTGAAGTGTGTACAAATAGTCCTTCTATCCATTGCAATCAACAATACACATTTGAAAAATACTGATTTTTCATTCATTATGTCTTCAATTCAGGTACGCGCCTGTGAATTTATTTCGACTACACCTAATCTCTTCGCTGCTCCTCAGTGCCTTGGATATCGTAATGAACGCGGCAAGGCAACATCATCCATGTGTCTACCGTCGTTTGAATTAATAGTACGTCATTTGAAACGCGTCATTCGCAATGGCAACGATGTGAAATCGGTGTTTGTAGCATCCGACGGAAATCATACGCTGAACGAACTCGGAAAAGCCTTAGCACGTATGAAGGTAATCCCATATATTTATCCCGTCGATACTATGACATCGCCGGTCATATATCAACGTTCTCGTTCTTCTTTATAGATACCAGTATTTCGTCAAGAACCACCAGCGTCACCTCATTTGGATCTAGCGATTCTCGGACGAGCGAATTACTTCATAGGAAATTGTATTTCTTCTTTTTCAGCTTTTGTGGCTAGAGAAAGAGAAATCAAAGGATTCCCAACTTTCTTCTGGGGTTTCCCCAACGAGAGATCTTCCATGATCCATGAGGAATTGTAATATGGTATTTCGTTCGTGTTAAGCACGAGTGACTGAAGATTTTTTAATAAATAGTGTGATAACTTTCTAATATAACATATATATTTATGAATTAGTAATTTAACATATATAACGTATACATGATCATGATTAAAAATTGTACAATTAAATCTTATACAAAACACAGTCGAGAGTAATTCGTTAGAACGATATTTCGCGAAATATTGTTAATTACCAATATTCCCAATTTTCATTTCATGATAAAAAATGTATAAAACTAACGTCCGCTCGACTCGAACTGCTTTGTTCTATTTATTACCACACCTCATCATAATAATGTATAAATATTCACTGCAGGAAGACTTCTAATTGCGACGAAAAATTCCGAATTTCCAAACAATATTTCATTAACATTAATATCACTCGCTTCCTATGTCTCGCATATCGCACAGTGTCTGCTGTAAAACGCAAGCGAAGTCTTTTGTATTAGTCTGTTCGCACGATTTGAATGAAGAACAAGCGAATAATATATCCTTCGGTCGTGGATTATAGCAGCAACCATAACCGTCGGGAACGACTGGTCCGTAGCACATAAACGATGCTGTTTTATACGGTACCTGCGAATGGCAAAAGTTTATTAATCCACACTGTGTATGTCTTTTAGTGAGAACGACATTCTACTTGATTGATCTATTATTTTTACAATGACACTCAATTACCTGGCTCGATGTTAAAGTGAAGTATGTGCTTCTAGTATAACCGATATCCTTGTACAATTCCGGAAGTTCGATGCCTTCGCTCTGCGCTATCATTTTTAAACCGAACAAATGTCGATCAACACCTTGACCGGTCGCAGCCTGCAACAACGAAGATCATTAATTTTAGTTTTTATATTTCAGTTTATCGAATTATGATATACTATAGTAATTTTATTCTGGAAATTATCTCACTTGTCCGGCATAATTTTTGTGAGCATTGATAGCTTTGATCATCATTTCTTTCTTTTGCGCTTTAGTTTTATGACTGACATCGTAGAGCATCATTTTCGCAAATTCGACGGACTCAATAGAAGTGGATCTGATGCATTCAGTCCTAGCGTTTATAAATCTTCGTAACGCTGCACTCTCGTAGTGAACTGGTGGTTTTTTTTGCAAGTTATAGAAAGTCACTTGCATCGCGATCTGTATAAAACTGTCGGGACTGAGTTTTATCGCTTTTATTGCATCCGCACCGAACTTATCAAAAGTGAAGCATTCCATGTCTATGTCGTTGGAGAGTCTGGAAAAAGATTGTATATATTATATTAATTATATATTATATCAATTAAATTTTATGATCGCAAAAGAACAAAAATGAACTTACTTATTTACTGTAATCGTAGCTTTTTCGATTGCGCACTCTATAGCATCATTAGTTTCAAATTTCAAAAGTTCTGGTCTCGGGAAGTCCTTAGAACATTCGCTCCTTGCATCATTTTCTCTTGATGCTCTAAAAATATTTTTTTATAAATATCATTACAAAATAGTTTATATAAATATATAATAATAGTTTATATAAATTATATAAATATTATATATCGGTATATATTAAATGTATTGACAATACAATTATTATCACTAACATGTATTTCAATACATAATCATGAAGAACAGCAATTGGAATACCCTCGCACGGACTATGTTCGTATTCCATGCCGATATAACCATCCGCTGATATTATATACTGTAAAATATTTTTACTGTTTAAATTATTTTTCAACGTAAGAATAGAATGTTTATTAATTTCTATCGTTCTATTGAGAACTAATTTAATAGTAATTTACCTGCACAGTCTTATCATGCCACCTGTTACCTGCATTTACGTAACTATTAAATCCAGTCATAGTTTGAACTGCTCTAACAGAAGCATTATTTTTTTCTTTAAACGCTTCTTTAGGTATATCTTTGTCCAAACACAGTACAAATAAGGATGTTTCTATATCTTTGATTATATTCCTATTATTACCTAGTTCTAGAAATACAATGTTTTAATAAATCATTAGAAGAGAAACGGAAAAGAAAAAGAAATATATACCTAAAAGTAAGCTGTTATCGATTGCCCAAGTATCTCTGTCGTTGCCTGTTAAAATTCCTACAGGTTTTCCTTCCATATATGAACGATTCATGATGTCTCTTATAGCAGCCACAAGTTCACTCTCACTTAAAATGCTATCGTCTTCGTTGATAACACAGAGTTTAAAAAACTGCAATGTCAATAGAATATGAATAGCTGTTTTTTCATTTAAAGTAAAATTGTTGTACTTACATGATTGTTGCTAATGAATATTATATGCTTAGCTTCGTCTGTATGCAATAACTTGTCAATTACTTTATTGGGCTGTCTGTGTGTGCCAAGTATCATGGCGTAAGGCTGCATGTCAAGTGGATCATTGCGTACCATTTCCTGCTTCATTTTTCCACTACAATATTGCACATGTATCATATAAATTTTAAATAAAAGGACATAACAAGAGATACTAAAAACTTACCTTTTGACAATTTGATTATAATTACATACTCCAGCAATAAGATGTGCTGCACATACATATAAATCATCTGGTTTCTTGAAAGTAATTGCTGGCCCAACAGTCCCAGGACTAGAATTAACAATCACTGGAGCACGGTACCTCAAATATGCAGCTTGCAGCCACCATTCTCGCATCTAGAAATAGATAAATACTAACTGATTAACATTTATATCTAGAAAAAGTATATAAATTAGATATAGATTATATCTAGAAAAAGTATATAGATGTAATAATTACCCAGTTATCAGTGTTTTTATATTTCTGTAGTAATTTAGCATGTAACCGCGATCCCACACCAGAATCACTTATAAATTCATGTACAATTTTTTCTGTACTTTTATATTCTGCATCAGTCAATAATGGCTTTAAGGATCTATGTGAGATGAATATGTTATAGATAATAATAATAATATTTATTAATAAGACTGAATACAAAGAAAATATTTACTTCAAATAGCGTTCTGCAGTTTGCTTAAGATCTGGTACAGGTTGCTTAGGCACTGGTTGTTTATTTAGGTTTAACGTCGTTATAGATAACCCATGCAGAATTGGTACTTTCGATAGTTTGTTATTATAGACCTATTAATTTAATTAATGGAAGAATATCTTGTTGCTTTTTTTGTAACATATATAAACATATATGTACTTACTGCATATTTTGGTATATTAGAAACTACTTTGTACATTGCTGGTTTCTGTAGATAACTTGAGGCTAATCCCATGATATTGCTAAAAACAAAAATTTAAAGATGAACAACAAATGTTGTAACATAAATATTATATCATCAAAACTAAATATACAAAACTAAATATAGTTTATTCGGCATAAAACGCATCTCACTGATAGCAAATGGAGATTTAAAAATATCTCAGCAGAGAGTTACATACGCACACCACGTATGTGTGATTGAATGCACTTGATCAATGCACAAGTAGGATAAATTACCTGCGATGATGGACCCCACGATCAATATAGATCACTATTAATTATTATATCATAGATAAAGACAGACTACACTGAATCGATCAGTAGTGATTCGGATATTTCATGTAGCATGCATGTTGTATATATCCTGAGCACTTGAGATTAATAAGCCTCAATTTAATATACATACACATCCATATGGTCGAGAAATTCGCTTGCAGTTATTCGAATAAAAGGTTCGATATATACTGAGTAAATACGATAGAAAATTCAGCTATAGAAATATGAACATCGTTATCCAGTGTTTTTAATCGCTGATTTCGATAAGAATCACTTTTTCTTAGGGAACTTTGGACGACATTTTTCAATAGAACGTCCATACGTATAACATCAAAGGTACAAGTATGAATTTTAATGCAGCCAAAAACCGGTTCTTTATTTTTTATAATTTACTAACCGGCAATATTCGATATATATTTGCACTATACATTCGTACTTTTATAAGTTAATCTTATCATATGTTTCTTAAACTCTAATATTTGTTCATATAATGTTCATATAATGTTAAAGAAGCAATTAAAAGATAAATTACTTAGGGATATTTTCGATATAATATTCATAATCCTTGCAAACTTAATTATACGCAATAACTATATGCAATAACGATAAATTATTTTATAACTATATGCAATGATGATAAATTATTTTTATTTAAATTTCGTAATAAAATCGTTAAAAGTTATTTGATATTTAAATTTTTCAGCTTATGCGCACTTTCCTCTATGGATATGCACTTTTTCAACCAAAGATGGCGTTTGCCTTCATTACTTTGGAGATGACTCTTCTATATTTTCGCTATTCCCAGGTTGTTCTAAACCGTATATGTCGGTCACATATCGCTTAAGCGATATCTGTCAAAAGTGAAATTTTGTAGCGATTTTGGTGATCGTCCGCAGAATTTCTGAGCAATTTTGGGAAACCTAAGAAATGGCGGACCCAAAATATTCTGAGTTAGCCGGAAATGTAAGTTCTTTACGTGTTAGTTTGTCATATTTTTGTGTCATGTTATGAGTAAAAAATGCATATAGTTCTGTGCTGTATTATGTTTGCAATAAACATTGTAGGCATATGATCAACTTGATGATGCTAAACTGGTCTACGAGACAAGTGATCTACCAGAATCAGAGCAAATGCCAATGTATTGTGAGGTAAAATAAAAATCTCATTACATTGTATATATGTATGTGCAATAGTATTTAATATACATATTAATATATATTTGATCTCTACTTAGGATGAACCTGACAGCTCCTGTGTGGAACAGTTACATATCAGTGCTAAAGAAGCATTCAACAAGTTTAAAGGCAAACAAATCATTGGGGAACATGTTGATTTCTCAGATCGCTTATCATACAAACCTAGGACAGGATACAAGTAACTTTAACTTGAGCATTATTTTAATGACACATGTTATTTTGCAAAAGAATATATTATTCAAGTATTTACAGATTTGGAGATTGGGATTGGGAACTAGTTAGTCAAGGTGAAAAGGAATCTCCTTTACAGAAATACCAACGATTGCAATGTGAAGTTAAAGAATTGTATGAAGAAGTGAATGAGTTAAAAGTACATGATGTTATTATTAATAAGATAAATAATCATTTTGTAGTTTTAAAGATAACATGAATTATATCTTGTTAATATATTTAGGAAAAATCTAAAGATGAGCAAGAAATCAAGTCTGCAAGTGAAATAATCTCTCAAACACAGCAAATAGAAAAGCAATTAGTCTCTTTAAAACTAGAGGAATGTCTAGGACCTGATGTTGTGGCAAGTTTATCAGATCCACAAGGCACTACACTTAAGTATGGCATTTAAGAATTATGACATTAAATTTCTCAATTTAGAAACATATATATGTATAGGATGTTATATTATATCAATGTTCCACCAGGCAACTCATATCACAGATAGAGTTGTTTAAGCAAACTAACGTGCCTGCATCTAAGTCATCATCAGAGGATACAAAAATGGATGAATCGGCTGAACCTGGTATTCTGAAGTATCAGATGATGTACCTTCCGGAAAAGGCAAGAATGCAAGAAGTTGCTAGGGTTGCACAACTTGAACAGAGACTTTGTTGTTTGGAAAATCTTATAGGTACAAGTAATGACAAGCTTTCTAAATTTTCACAGGTATGAATCAGGAACCTTTTCTTCTATATGTACATTTGAAATAGGATTTCTCATAAATTTTTCTCTTTTTTTAGTATCTGAAGTCCCAAGGCATAATGGATGCTGTGCAACAACTAGAGGCAAAAGCTTCTTTGCTAGATGTTAATCAATTGGATACCATTGAAACTAGATTAGGTACATTAATTTACAGGATGGACAGCATTGCACAGAAAAAGGCAGCAGTGACACAAGATTCAGAACAAGAACAAAAAGTATAATATGTTGTTTAATTATTAAAATCAGCACTGTAATATTATATTTTGTAACGTATTATTTTTTCCACAGATTGCAGAAATGTATGAAATAATGAAGAAAACAGATGCTATATCGCAAATTCTACCGCAAACTGTAAACAGGCTATTAGCACTCAATGAGATTCATCAACAAGGTAAAATGGCATCTGAACTTTAAATGTGTACAATTAACTTATTGAAGGTTGCAACATTTTTTTAGCAAAACAGTAAAATATTACTTTTAGTCAATGAACTATGGAACATTTTCTAGAGAAAATATATTAAAATAATATGTCATATTTTGCAGCTGCTACTTTTAGTAAAGCTTTGATGAGATTAGAAGAACTGCAAGCAGAAATCACGTCGGGGTTAGAAAGCAATAAATCACTATTGAAAGGAGTGCAGGAGAGTTTTGCCTCTAACATGGAAATCATAAAAAGTAACATAGCATTACTGGACGAACGTGTTAAAAAGTTCAAGAAGTGATTGAATGAACGTATTAAATCTAGTTACGAATATATTGCTAGCTTGATTCCATTTTCTCAAATCGCTTTATTTGGTATATACACACTCCTATAATATTAAATTATTGTTTATTATTATTGTATATTATTTAATTTAATTTGTAAGTTTTTTTGATCATATGCAATTGCTTCATTCATTAACTTTTAAATACTTTGGATATGAATATATTTTTTGCAATGGTAGTATATAAAATAATATAAGCCTTCTATCTGAACATCATTTTGGTGTAATGCACAAGCGAGAAGTATATATGTTCATATATAAAGCATGTGAACTAAAATAAATTGGAAATCTAGTAAAAAAATTGTAATTTTTATTGAACACTACAAATGTGTGGTGTGGGTAACTCTAGCTTATATTATGTATAACTTAATAATAGTTAATGTCCGTAAAAAATAAAATGTGTTAAAGATACAAAGTTTCAATATAATTTTGGTGTAGGATGATAAGATAGAAAAAACTACATTTTCTCTTTATATTTCAGAATTTTATTTATAAAGAATTAAAATCTTAGCTTCTGGAAGAACCACTTATTCTTGCCATTCTTGTACCTAAAAACAATTATAAAATTAATTATTAAATATGAAATGATGTATATATTGATTACATTCTGATATTCATCGTCAGTATGGGAAATCTATATTATATGTATATTATATGTATATTATGTACAACATGAGATATATATATATATATATAGATTTTTCATACAGTGAACATCTGTTATTAATGAAAAACCCAGTTATTAACAAATGGATCTATATAAGTTTAACAGTAATGGAAGATGATTAAATTGCATACCTTTCTTCAAATTTGACACGGGTCTGGAAACGAACCTTCTTACGCTTCATTGGATCTTTGAGATCTTTTGGAGCTACTTTGTCCAATTGTAAATCTACAGTATATCTTGTTGGCATTAAGTGGTTATAATTTAAGATCTGAAATATTTAAAGTGAGTAGTAAGTTGCAGGAATATAATGATCATATGTAAGCAAACAAAATATAATGATAAAAATATAAAAGATTCTGGTGATATCGTTTAATTAAAACTTTCTAATGTGACATTTACATAAACAAAATTTTGAGATTAAATAAAAAATTTACCTTAACAAATGGCTTGATTTTGGACCGTTTGTGCAACTTTCCTTTTCCCATCCTTTTGTGGACCTTGCGTGGGTATCGATCAATACCTGCAACCATAGCATGTCCATACTGCTTTTCAGTAGTACCATCATCATAGTTACGCATAACAATGGCTTTTCTTCCTGCATACCGGCCACTAAGGACCAGTACGACTTTTCCTGTCTTCATAATTTTCACCATCTTGGTGATGTGTGCTGAAAAGAAAAAAAGCAATCCTATAGAAAAGATGCAAAACACTAATATATTGTCTAGCAATTTTCTTTATATATATAATTAAAATTAGCATATTATTTTTTTTTAATCTCTAAAGTTATATTGCGATATTTTCTCATTAGTAAACATAGCACTGAGCGTCACATAACCTTTTATATCACATGTAAAATAAATAACAATGAAAACTTGTAATTTAAATAAAAAATATTTCTAGTGCAACATTATAACAAACAATAAAGTTGTGAACGGTCACGGTTATTGAACAATCAAATATTAATAAACGCGATATGTGATATGTAAGGTTAACTTTGATTTTGCTAATGAATATTTCTGAGATAGAACTGAAAAACCAAACATTCGCGTACGAATAGAAATTATGATGCGTACTAATTACAAATATAATGCAAATTCTACGAGAAATTACTTTAATTCCTCGATGTTTATAGATTATCTTACAAAACCATGAGCAACACGCACCTAACAGATTTTTATACCGGAAAAAAGGACGTTCCTCCGCTTTTGAGAGTCATTGCGAATTCCCCCGACAGATGTCGCGCTAAATTTCCGGTAATAACAGTGCGCAGAAGCCAATGGGTGCATTCAGTACTACAACCGCTCACTGAGCGCTCAATGAGCTTTTACATTTGATTGGTATATTCCTATAATTTAAAAATATACACCAATCAGATGCAAGAGCTCACTTAGCGCTCAGTGAGCGGTTGTAGTACTGAATGCACCCAACGGGTATAAAAATTTGGACGTAAAAGTTTGGTTAACCCTTGCCGACCCTTGTGATTATTTAATAATGCAAATATTTAGATGAGAGAAGAAGAAGAGAATATTCATAAGCAATTAAATCAGGTAATTATGTTTAGTTTTAGTACATTCATAAAATTAGGTAACATTCTAATGAGGAAAAAAGTAAGATAATTAATTGTAACCTAAATATTTTAATTTTTGAAATATGTGTGATGAAATATTTGTTTAATATATATTATATTATTAATCATATATAAATTATAAATTTTGTTATATTGATAGAATAATATCAATTTAGACGAAATTTTAGCACTTTAATAATCGTTTTTCTCCCTCTCTTTTTTAGAAAATAAGGTTCGAAACACACATCTGAATATGTAGATATTTATTCTAAATATAAAAAAGATTTTAAGTGTTATTTCGAAGAGAAATTTGATAAAATCGAGATCAACATTGAAGTACACTGCAATTGATGTCATTATATAAGTTCATACAATCCAAGATATTACATAATTTAAATGCCAATTGTGTCCAATTTCAAACGATTCACATTTATCCATCACAAATAGCGAAAGAAATTTTTGAGGACAAACCGAAAATAAGAGATAAAATACGAATATACTTGGAAACAACATGAGAATTAAGGTAATATATAGTATATCATATATAAATAATTATTTTATTTATGTAGATTCTGATATTTAAGAAAAACAAATCTTTCTTAGTACTGATATTTCATACTATGCTAGAAATATAATGTATTACATTAATTTGATGTTATAATTACCATAAATTTTTCAATAATTTAATTTATCTATATATACTATCAAATATTATATAAAATCACATTACTAAATGATGTTTGTAAAAAAAATCTCTCAAACAAGAAAATAATTTGTGTAATTTATCACTATTCTTTATTACTAAGCTTCTGTTTAATGGCTCTCATTTTCTCTCTCGGCTTCCATTAGAAATGGCATAAATCTTTCTTTCTCATAATTTCTTCTGGAGAGCGTGGGTCACCGCATTTGCCTCGTGTTCTCTCTCTCTCTCTCTCTCTCTCTCTCTCTCTCTCTCTCTCTCTCTCTCTCTCTCTCTCTCTCTCTCTCTCTCTCTCTCTCTCTCTCTCTCTCTCTCTCTCTCTCTCTCTCTCTCTCTCTCTCTCTTCTCTCTCTCTCTCTCTCTCTCTCTCTCTCTCGTCCCACCCGCAACAAGTGTTCCTAATCGATGTTGTGCGCCCTACGAAACCCTTCCACGAAAAAATCCTGGGAATTTTTTATTTTTACGTTTTTATTAATACTCATCCACTAATTGCCGTACAATTCTGGCCTCACCATGATATACCTTCAATTTTCCTTAAGGCTTCTTAATTTTGTAAAAGAATAAAAATAGAATGAGCAGTTCAATGAAACTATACAGGCAACCCCGTCGTCGACCGTGTTCGCCGCATCACCGGTGAACGTTCCTTTCTTTTCCTCTCTTTCTCTCTAACAATGAATTTCCATCATTAATACAGAATATAGTACGTTGTTGCATCGTCCACACTAGAAATTCCTTTTGGTACGTCAGTTTGGGTGACGTTATCATTTATCCTTCCGTTAGACGCTCCTCTTTATTGTTGACGACGACGGTACTTCTGCTTTCTCTCTTTCTCTTTCTCTCCCTCCCTACTTCTCCCATCCCTTTCCCCTCCTCTCTGTCTCTCTCTCTTTCTCACTGTATCATTTTGCGTCTTTGTCAGTCGCTGCCCGGCGCGGTGCAATCGATTTCAAATCCGACGCACGCCCTGCGCCTCGCCTGCGTCGCCTGTTGTACCTTCTCCTTATCCTGCTCCCTCGACATTGTCAGTCAGTGCTATCGCTGCGGCGGAACCGGCCGTCCATGGGGTTCAGGAGTTTGTCCGAACCAACTCCGCCGAGTGGTGATCGTCAGTTCTACAGCAAGAAACTGTGGTAGTTTCTCGTGGCGGCGTGTACGATGTGCAGGGTGTGAAGAGGCTGCGCTGCGTCACGCCCAGGTAAGAATGGACGCGTGGTTTGTGTTTTATTTTATGTATCTCTTTATTTTTTTAAAGGTCAATTCATGTGTCGCGTTCATGAGTTGCGTATGAAAATGCTCTTCAACTATAATTATCTTTCAAAAACAATTTATTTTATGTTTTACTCTTCAAGCGGGGATTTGTTTGTTCATATATTTGTTCATATATTTAAAAAAAAATTAATAAAATTTTATTTGAATTGTCATTATTCTTTTGTATAAGATTAGACACGTAAACAAGGTAGTGTCGCAATATTTCAAATGTCTCTACCTCGATGTCGAACATAGGAATCGCTGCTCATCACATGTATATCATGCATTTAAATTAAACAAGATTAAGTGCATTTCCCGTCATATATTCACATTAGCATCCAGACGTTAAGTAAACCGAAGTCGCATTTAGCAACAAGTAACAAGTATAAAAACTCTTGTTATCGTCGAAACTCTCGATAAAACTGTAATTGTTTGCATCTATAATATTTGAGAATATTCCGAAGGCTCGAGAGTTGAAATCGGATGGCGCAGCGGCGCAGAGGCTTCCTCAAGGGGATGTTAATTTGTCCTTGATGGAGGGTGAACGTGACTACAACCTGATGCTTCGTTATATATAAGTGATAGCGGAGAGAGGATGCTTCGGAACGTGATAGGTGAACGATATATTCCGAACGGAAATTAAAAAAGGAGCAAAGAAATCAACGATGTGAATTATTGCTGGAAATTTCCGCTCGCGTTTCTTCGTTTCAAGAAAGATATATTCTATACAGTTGAAAAAAGAACGTAAGCTGAAGAGTTCGATGCTTTTTTTCTAACAGAGAGCTCTGTCTCGTCGAACGAATTTATAGCATTGTATTCGACCCGCTGAAAACAGCGTTAATTCTATATTGCAGTACCTTTTGTTAGATTCACATTCGATCCGCGGCCACTGCACTCCAGGGCGATGCACTCGGAACAGTACTTACACTAGCTCTAGAAACTGTTGCTGGAAGTTACTAAAGATATCTTCACATCAAAGCAGTCGGAGCGTAATCTGTTCGAACGAACTCAGACTTTAACGCTTGACGTGGAGATTTAGATATACTTATTCCTTTGAAACTTAAAAGTATCCTCTATATATTCGTCAATCTTTAAACCGTCAACAACTCGCCTCAGTCCGAAATATTATGTAATATATTTATCATCCAATAGTAAATTACTTAGGTAATAAATATTATGAAAAAGAACTCGCGCAAATTAGTAATCTCGATACCCGTTGTGCTCGTTATTTTATTCGTGAAGATTGTTAAGCGGTGTTGTTAGTTTTTATTTTATCGTGGGATAAAAGGCGCACTTGCATGATGAAGAAGATAAAATTATCGTTAAACACGAAAGGGCGGAGTGACGTAAAATGCATTCACAATTGCAGGAACATCTATGGGCCGTAAACGGTGGTGGGCTGGAGGCTTGGGGCTGCTGGTGCTTTGTATTCTGCATCACGGCGTTCTAGCTGATGGCGATGTCGGTGAGTACGGTCGAATATTACTAAATGTTACTTCGCGAGTATAATGGCGGAGATAATGGCATTTGACATCGAAGATGTATATAAAATATGTAAAGGAAATATTTGCACGCTTTACATTTTATATGATCTCATACTACAGAATAATACTGCGAGAAATATTTTATTCCGATAGAAATGCTTTGCAGAGAAATGTTCATCTCTGCTGTATATATCAAAAGAATGAAATGTGCAGATACTTTTTATGAAGTAAATGAAGTCAAGTGGCGATTACTTTTCATGTAGCTAAACTGGGAAATATGGTGAAACATGGAAGAGAACGCGGGTAGTGTTCTTTAATGAAGTCGAAAGCGCTATTCTCTCTCATGGAAAATGTAAGCCGTGATTTTTTGTCTGTCTTCGGTCAGTTTAATTTCAAATGTCTCTCTCTAATTAAGTCCTACTACAACTACTGTGTTGAACTTCTGTTAAAGATTGCAGATTCCCTGGAATCCACAAGCGGATAAATTTTAAGTTTCTTTAAAACCGATAAAGGTTCTCAAAGGGACAAGAAATGTAGTGCTATGTAACATGTCTCTAATAGACCCTCCGCGATGAAATCTTCGTGCATTAATAGCAAATACGAAAATACGAAACAAAAAAAAACGATAATATATTACATATACGCATAACATGCTCGGAATGATATGAACTTCAGCCTACAACGACGAAATAAGTTTGAGTTAACGAAATAAGTTTATTCAATCATACGCCTTAAAACGATATAATAATTCAATATAAATAGAACTAAGGTAGAATAGTTCAACAGTTCTTCTATACGATATCTGTATTTCCTTCTGAAGGTTTCTTGTTTGTAATTTAGGTCCATGTTCGTTCGCGGCACTTAAAATGCAAAAATAAGTCTCATCTGCGTTTGATCGACATTTTATATCTTGATGATACATAAAGGTATACGAGTTTGCTCGCGGAAGTGTTAACATCGATCGTGTCGGTAATGGTGACGCCCCATTAAATTGTCGCGAGATACTTCTGTAAACGTTACACCGTATGGCCACATTTATGAAAGTACATCGATCGATTATAAAATTGGAAAAAAAGATACGAATTGAAGTACAAGCGAGCTGGGTTGGGACTTTAATTATATGCAGAAAGAAATAAGCAACGTTTGTGACTACATGAGTACGACTACGATAATAATAATTGCGAATTCATTTAAAAGCGCACTTCTAGATAGTAGAAGAAAAATTTAATTAAATATGGTATGTGGATAAAACTGAAAGAAACTTAAGGGCGTGATTCAAAAGTTGAAGGGCCGATACTCTGACCGGATATTAAATGTTAAATGTGACTGTCTGATTCTAAATTTTATTTATTTTGTATGATAGTACGTATAGTCAATATTTTAATTTGGGAATTAAATACGCATATCTAGCGTTAATGTGTGATTTAAATCCATAATTTTAATAATTTTAATTTTAATAACTTTTGTTAAGCAATTTTAGTTGATCTGACTGTAGACGGAAGAAGAAAGCTGATATCAATTAATCGATTAATATGATTAACGTTGGCCAACGTTAGCGCGGCTGGTTTTTAAAAGTTCCGCAAACATTTTCAGAATAACGTGCCGGCTAGTTGACGTCATTAGAAAAGAGAGAGAGAGAGAGAGAGAGAGAGCAAGCAAGCTTTGTCACCAGAGCTATTGTTCTCAGCAAACTTTTTTACGGCAAATCGAGATTAGGGTCGTCGATCCTCATTGATTTTCCGTTATCGCTCTCTCTCTTTCCTTTTCTCTCTTTCTCTCGGCACACTTGTCGCGTGTGATACATATAAGCTTTCGCAAGTCATACGCCAATGTAAAGCTCGCTTTAGAACCAAGGGTTTACCAGAGGATTTGATATCGTATAATACATTTAGACGATAGTCGTCGCTTCTATCAATTGCAGGTATAACAGATATAACAGATGAACTCCAAAAAATATCGTACTGTTCCGATGATGAAGCTCATATGCAGTGACTTTGCGATTACAAGCTCGTCAATCAACAGTCGATGAAACGTGCATCGAGAGAAGATGAATTCCGGGTCGAGAAATTTGAAGCGAACGTGATGTGATGTGACAGAGAGTGATGGAGAATTTCGATACGCGCTCATATCATAGCAACCATTCATATTACGGTGGAACGTCAATGATCTTCGAATTCACCACCGTTGAAAGCCCACTCTCCAAGAATGAAGAGAACCTCCTCTCCGCAAACACCAGGCGGCAGAGAAGAGTTCGATTTTCGCCCACGACCATACCACCCCGACAGTTATCGAGCCGTTCATCCTACGCAGCCACCGCCTTCACAAGCTTCGACCTCTCTATCGCGCGCGCGTAATGCCGTCTCTCTCGTGCTCTCTTTCTCTTTCTCTTTCTCTATTCTCTCTCTCTCTCTCTCTCTCTCTCTCTCTCTCTCTCTCTCTCTCTCTCTCTCTCTCTCTCTCTCTCTCTCTCTCTCTCTCTCTCTCTCTCTCTCTACTCTCTCTCTCTCTCTCTCTCTCTCTCTCTCTCTCTCTCTCTCTCTCTCTCTCTCTCTCTCTCTCTCTCTCTCTCTCTCTCTCTCTTCCCTCGCTCTCTTCCTCTCTTTCTCTCCCCCTCAACGTCACGACTTTTCGCTGATCTATTTCGCATAATACTCTTATCTCGTCCACTCGTGTAACCCTTTTCATCGCCGGAATATACGAGGTTCACATGTGCGTCAGCACCCGCATGTATTTGTGAACGTGCAGACATACATTTTGAGCTTTTGCGTGTGTTCGTTGAGAACACAGTATACATATATACGTACATTTGCGAGTCACCTGGTCGACCGTTCCGCCCACATATACAATCCTAGGGGATGGTATTTTCCCGCTTGAGTAAAATATCGAATCTATTCACTGAGAGTATCACGTGAGATAATATATTTTTGTAATGCAGTAATCAATGCGAGCCGATTGTTTCTATCGATTATCTGACGGGGCTAAATATTAATGTTCATATTTATATTAACGGAAAATAGCTACGATTTTCGCAATTCGTTGAAAGAGTATACCGAAGGCTAGCGTGACCACATGTACTTGCAGCTTGCTCTTGTTGATTGTATCAGGCGATTTCCGTCAATCTTGCACGCATGACCACGTGTGACCCATTAATCGCTTCATCATATGCAACCCTTCGGTCCTTTAAGCTCTTATGTATGCGTCTTCTCCGTACTTGATATCACGTCGACATCGATTGCGCATCTTCGGCTTCGTGAAGATTCAATTTGACATAAATCTCATAACAAGTTCGCTGTCACTATGCACGTGAACACGCTATCTTCCTGAAATATTTTATTCCCAGGTGGAGTAAAAAGTAAAACGCGTTGAAACGAAACTCTAGGGGATGAGAGAGGTAATGATCGAAACGTTTTCAGATTGAACGAGAACATTTTTCTTTGAAAATGTGATCGGTGAATTCACCATGCACTACACAATATAATTGTGTCATTGAAGTGAATACTTGGAATTTTTCACGATAACGTTAAATGCACACAGCTATTTCAGGGAATCAGATCAAATCTGTCCCTGGATATTTCTGGAGCGTGTGGCGCTATATTTGTTAACCATATAATATTTCACGAGTAATGACGACAAACTGGTCGATTGTTCATGCGAACGTCCGCGGAAGTTAAATCAGGTTACACACCTGTGTCGTAATATTTACGCAATCTAGCGAGTTAGACGTATGCTCGGATTTATATATGACACAGATGTCAGGAACTATGTACACGTGGAGAAGCGAATTTAATTATCGCAGTTTCGAACTATTTGACCTTTGTCATATATGAGCGATTTCTCTCTCAATACAACGTGATTATTCTGTTCCCAGGATGCTTGTTCAGCAAGAACGTGTGTGATCCCCAGACGGAAACGTGCTTCAACGGTAATAATTTCGTGCATTTAATTAAAAAAAAAAAACAAAGAATGCAAAAATTATGATATATCCTAGTCAGCAATTTTTTATGTATAACGAGTATATTTTTACGTCAACGTCAACATCGTTTTTATTTCCAGATCTAGCATTCGGAAGATGCGTGTCTCTGTACGCGAATTTAGAGAATGATGATTTATACCAGTAAGTGTGCCGCGCGTGAGATAAAAATTGCGCCGTTGAAGTCAAGATGTAATTTACGCATAAAATATACGCGATACGTAATATATGTGAACGAATAGAATCGGATTCTCACTCCGATCGTTTAATTTTATCGCCGGCTCGTAAAGCGATCTCACTACTACTTCGTTCATCGTCTTTATTATCGTCGTTCGCGTAATATTCTAGCGATCGACGTGCGAATTACGACGTCATGAACGCCTAATCGAGCATATATCCAAGTATACTTTATCGTAGATATAATCTCGGTGTCGGTGAATTGGAGTTACTGGGACTGCAACTGGAAGGACTGGAGTCTCGCGGCTACGAATGGACGCATCCCTTTACGCAGTGCATCATACAAACCTCGTTACACAATCTCCGGCAAGGGTACGTCACTTTGCTGGAGCTAATAAGCCGAGATGTGACAAACGGTCGCATCGACATTGCGTGCTTATGATTTAACGAGACGAATCCTGATGTTTTTTAGGCGAAGTGATCTTCATAATCTTCATCTCTGCGAATACTTGAAGAAAACGAGCCTTGATGAACAAGATGACGAACAATTTATTGGCAAGGTTAGCATAAATCTACTATTGCCAAGGATTTTATCGATATGACGATATAGCGTATGTGTATAGTTCAGCTGCATATCGCATGCGACACATTTCTCCGACAACGACATCGGCTGATAGCGATAGCCTCTTGAAAAATATCTATATTGCACCCGCAATAATACTTCCAATAATGCCGCTATCGATTTTCTTTTCAGATAATTCCCACGGTCGCCATACTGAGAATATCTGCGGACAATGAGAATCCTGAGAGTAATTTAGTCCATGCTTTACGTGGTTCCGCGAAAGTCGAAGATAAGTACGAGGTCTTGCCGGTTTTTTACGATGGAGAACAATCGCCAGCGTACAACCGGGAGTCTGCCGGGCGTGTTTATGGGACTGGGTACATGAAATGGCCTGTCAATGATAAAAACGACCCTTCGATCAACGATGAGAAATATAAAGAGTTCTACGCAAAGTTGCGCGACGAGCGCTCGGCGTTAAACTTGGCAGACGAAGAATTTTACCCTAGAGCACGTCGGTACAGTTTCATCGATTATAGGAACGACGACGATATCGACCCGTTTGAGAACAGTTTGAGAGACGAGAAATTATCTGAAAATGACGACGAGAATCCTTACGACGTGCAGCTTTTATCCCCTGAGTTGGAATTCTTGCCGGGCGAGAAATCGCCTGATTACATGTTGCTGAATCCATCCTCTACCGACGATGAGAGCGATGAGAAGTATGAAAAAGCGTTCTCCAGGAAGTATAAGCCGAGGAAACTGCCGTCTTTCGAATTTCTTGACACTGCTGGCGCGACGAGTCTGGATAACGTGAAAAAAACGATAATCAGGCGTGATGAGAATCTTGACTACGAAGATGGTGGAGCCAACGAAGAGAACTCGGCGGAAATGGAGAATTTATCCGACGATGACGACGCTTCCTCGAAAGTAAATGGGATGTACACCGAGGGTGGAATTATACGACCTTCGAAGCATGAAACCGAATTAGACGGTAAGTTTTCATCGTCTGGATTTTCATTGTTGCCCGGTTGTGATAACCTGTGCCAATTGGATATTACTCTGATGCAGGAATTTCGTACGATGATACGATTAACGACGACTTGAATAAACTTCTGTGGAGGCGAGAGCTAGCGGGTTTCAAGCGCAGAGAACGCCTCGACGTTAAGAAACCTGGGCCTCCATTTTCCACGAATAATTACGCGTTTAAAACTCAATCTCCGCCCAGTAAGTTTCTCGTCGAATATACGATATAATGTACGTACGTTTAATTTCCGTTTTACGATCGACTTTCTAGTTAGCTCTATAACTGACTCTTGTTAGTACTTTGCAGAAGATAAAATCGATAATTATGGGTTAAGTTTGTTGATTCATGGCATCCGTGTTTTTGCAGCTTTCGTCGACGAGGAAGATTATTCCGAAGATAATGAAGACGTAAGTATAAATAAGCTGAGATATTTCGACTGTTAAACTATATAGACAATTACATTAGAGTCGTATTGTAGAATAACGAGGTATATGCGCCGTTAACGAAGAAGGAATTACGCGGTAATATGTACAAAGCAAACGATGGGCCACCGAAGACATACAAGAACGTCGATTTGGATTACGTCTACATTGAGTTTGAACAAGAGTTTCACAAGTGGCTTGAGGGAGAACACGTGGTTGCTAAAGTACGAATAAACAGAACAGAGATATAATTATAAGTTAGAGATATAATTATAATATAATTAAAAGTTTCCTATTGTTTCGAAGGAAATTGAAGGATATTATATTAGTATTAATTTTATCTTCAGGACAGTAATGGTAAAATTAACTGTAGGATATATTATGTTAAACGTTATTTATAGATGGCACATTAAATCTCGATATAAATTTGATTATTGTACATTTCATTATTGTGCATTTCTGTAGGTTGGAGAACTCTTAGACTTACCTCCTGGAACCTTGAAAGACATACGAGTGGGTCGAGCGGAAGTGACATTTAAAGTCGTACCAAATTTCAAAAACTATAATGCCACTGACGTTGCAGAAAATATCGGTATGATAATCCATATGTTTTAATTAATTTTCCATAAATTTTTTACAAGAAAAAGAATGAGATGAAAAAATAAATTTACTCATCTTCGAAGGAGTAAAGTCGTTATATTTCAGGTAACATACGTGGCAAATTAAAGGAAACATTAGGAGTCAAAGTCATTCGAGCGGGTATAGGCGACAAGGTTGTATTATAAAAGATAGTTTTTTATTTAAAAGAAATTGAATTTATAAAAGCGAAATTTTATAGGACATACATCATTTCAATATTACCAAGACCAACAAATGTATTTTCTCACAGACAAAGTTACCAGCCACCCTGGTGGTATCCAGAGAGATGGAGATGAATTCCACTCTATTCGGGGCATTGGTGGCTGCTGGAGTCGCGGCTGCAATTGCAGCGGCAGCAGTTACGCTGATAATCGCGCGACGCCACGCCAAGTATCGAGCAAAGCTCGCCAGGCTGACTACCCCGGACCCGGAAGCATCGAAGGATTATCAAGACTTGTGTCGAGTAAGAATGCAGGCAAAGCAACCGAGCGAAAAGGCGGAGTCGTCGCGTATCACCAGTTTGTCACGTGAAAACGAATCCAATAATCTGCCTTCAAATCGGTCCAGTACGTCCTCGTGGGGTGAGGAACCTACTCTTTCTAATATGGACATATCGACTGGTCACATGGTTCTCGTGAGTGCAAATTTTTTTTGTCCACTTATTAAAAATTGTACAACATTATACACATACACACACACACACACACGCACACACACACACACACACACACACACACACACATACACATATATATATATAAGACAAAATTATACTCGCAGAGTTATATGGAGGATCATCTGAAGAATAAGGATCGCTTGGATCAGGAATGGGCAGCTTTGTGTGCTTACGAAGCCGATCCCTCGTCCACGGAGATTGCAGAGAGAGAAATGAATGTTAAACAGAATCGACCTGGCGCGGCGCTTCCCTACGATCATTCCAGAGTAGTCCTGAACGATCTTGTGAATGCCAACAATTCCGACTATATAAACGCTTCCACGATTGTAAGTGACTCTTCTTGTTGTTTGATCATTACGCTTCATCATATATTTCAACAATGCGAGAGATTCAATATGGTATACGAAAGGAAGTTCCAAGTATTTCAATAAAGCCGCAAGTGTGGTAACTTATGCCAAAATAAAATGAATATTTTCGTTTCACGATAACGTTGCTGAACGTTGCATACGACATTCGTTTTCCGGCTGACGCACTGCAATATATGTAGAAGTCGGTAAGTCACACGACAGGCATGCCAAGTTGGTTGATCGTTTGAAAAAAGTCGCAAAATCAATACGACGCAAGCTGTTCTAACCGTGTAAGGCCTAACGCTTGCGGTAGATATATTCTTAGTGCATCACATTCATAACACAGCGAATTGAGTCCAGCATGTTTATCAATGAGCAAGCCTTGTATTTTTTAATTGCACAGTTGGCAAAATGTGTGGCCATATTATGTTCACCCGATATCTGCCTCAAAAGCGAGAAACTAAGCAAAGAGAAGAGTGAAAAGTAACGATAACAGGAATTTCCCGCGTCAGTCAATACAGCTTCTCCTGCATTCGATTCATCCTCTGACGCAGCAGCATAAACGCAACAGAGAACATACAGGATGTCTCAGAAATCTGTATGAAATTCGATGAAAATTAAAATTCTTTTTAATCGAAAAGCAAAACTTACTTTGAGTTGAAAAGAAAATAAAATTTGAATGAAATCTAAGAAAAATAATAAAAATTATCTCATGAATTCTGAGACACTAAGTGTGATACGAATCTACATGGTTTATCGCGAAACATTTAACAAATTTTCCAGTAAGACCGTGATGTAATATTCGTTTATTTTTACAGACGGATCACGACCCACGGAATCCAGCTTACATAGCCACACAGGGACCGCTACCGCAGACTACAAATGAGTTCTGGCAACTAGTTTGGGAGCAAGGTAGCGTAGTGATTGTGATGTTGACGCGACTAACCGAGGAGGGTCATGCCATGTGCCATCGTTACTGGCCCGAGGAAGGATCGGAGCTTTATCATATCTATGAAGTACACCTCGTGTCGGAGCACTTTTGGTGCGATGACTATCTAGTGCGCTCCTTTTATCTAAAGAACCTGTGCACTTGCGAGACCCGCACCGTAACACAGTTCCATTTCCTGTCCTGGCCGGAGAACAGCGTCCCATATTCTACGAAAGCTCTACTCGAATTTCGCAGGTTAGTATATTGATGTAACTGCGGTTTTGTCAAAGACAGTTATCATGAGTGTCTTTTTCACTTTACTATTCACATCATAGCTGATGTTTAATATTTTCTTTTCCGACTTCTCAACCGTGTCATTTTATCAAGATTTCAATAAGAAAGAAATCTACATTTACGAAATCTGTTAATAATCTCCATTTGCTTTCCAGGAAGGTTAACAAATCGTATCGTGGAAGATCGTGTCCAATAGTCGTGCATTGCAGGTGAGTGTCCAAGTTTAATTCAGTTTAACTAGTTAAGTTCAGTTTAAAGTAGTCTAAATTAATTAGCAGCGATCTGCGTGCGCTTTTATATTTCATGTTTTTTTCCTAATTGATTATATATAATTTTTATTATAATTTCATAATTTCGTAGCGATGGTGTTGGGCGAACTGGTACTTATTGCTTGATCGACATGGTCCTAAATCGTATGACAAAAGGAGCGAAGGAGATTGATATTGCCGCTACTCTCGAGCACATCAGAGATCAGAGACCGAACATGGTTGCTACGAAACAGCAGTTCGAGTTTGTCTTGATGGCGGTAGCAGAGGAAGTGCACGCGATTTTAAAGGCTTTACCCGTAGCTTCAAGCGAGAAGTGCGCCGCGGCTGCGGGGAACAATTCTTTACCGCCCGCGAAGACAGAGCAGTGAAACCAGTGCGACGCGAATTCGACCCTAAACAGTATAAAAAAGGCTAGACAAAATTTATTTTTCCTTGTTGAAGGCTAGATTTAAAACGCTCTTCTTAATTCTGATTCATTCGTCAAGAAGGAGATTTGTTGTATCCTTCTATTTACAAAGTTGATGCGATTTATATTTCATTTTCGATTGTTACTTTGAGATTTCGTACATATAATTTCGTAATATACGCGATCTTATTGTCTCGTAATCTCTAAAAGATCTGATATCTGTGTAACTCTTCAGTCGTACCGATTAACTATTTCGTACTCTTCAGGGTTAAAGTCACGATCGCGATGCAAACGAGAAGGGTGAGACGTGTAGCTATTCCATTGATTTCAATGTGAAGATTGAATATTTTTAGCTGTTTACTATGATGTACTACTCACTAGAAAGTAAAACCAATCAATTTTCTGTTGGAATTTTCTACACGCTTGGTACTTCCCGATGCATACGCATACACACATACACAGACACACACAACACACACATTCACACACATACATTTCACCTTTCATTAATTAGAGCGCACCAATCAGAGTTATAAGCTTCTTCTTTCGTATTTCAGCTGTACTTCTTTGCTTAAAGAGGACGTTGATCAATCAATTTACTCCTAGCACGAGAAATATAATAATTGTATAATCCACAAAATACGGTTTAAGTATGGTGAGTAGAGAATGAAGAAGAGAAAAGAAAAAAATGAGCGCTTGGACTCGAACGATATACGTTATGAAAGCTTGAAGTAAATGTGGTGTATAATTCGTACTTCGTTTATTGCGCTATTCGTACACCATTTTTATTACATCGACTAAATCGTACGTCCCTTTCTGTTCATTCAGACGCGGCCTATTTTAAAAGTCAAGTACCTGTAAAGAACGGACAGATGATAGGCAGGCAGGCAGGCGCCGTTACTACCTTACATTAGCGTGCACATGCATATATCAACGACTGAGCTATACAGTGACCGTACTGTACGATCGATTGGTGATACGGTAAAACATTTTGTACCAGTGAATTCGCATTTCTACCTAGCAGTGCATTTATTAGCGTTAAACGTGGCCGTTTGAATCAGGGCTATATTCGTTTGATGCGAGGATCGATGTAATTGCGTCTGACATAATCGTGAACTGAGGATCATACGACTATATTTAGCGTTCAATATGCGACACGTATACGGGATAGGATTTTTATTGTCCATCAAGGACATAGCATTGTCTTTCATATTATCTTTTATATAGATGAAAGCGTCTGTAAAATATCTATGAGAGCTATCTATCGGATTTTAATATTTTATCAGATGTTTATACGTATCACTGGGACTGCACAGCTCAGTCTAGTTACTTATTTGATTTGCACAAGGCATATGCGGTGCACATGTGTGTAGACACACATACACATATACCGATTGAATTGCATTAACTCCCACGTGCCCTTCGACTAACGTGCTTTAAGATAGCTTTAAAAGAATGGATGAAACCTTTTACTTCACTAAATAATAATCAACGTGACAAACCAATCAGCTAAGTCAATTGCAATCAATACCAAATACGTATGTAACAAAGTGAGCGCGAGTCATTTTAATGAAGCCATTTACAGCGGATCGAAACGGCTACTTTGTTACAATTTTTACAAAATAATGTCTTTAATGTTTTATATATTGTACATTTACTTTATAAATGAATTTCATATTATTTATGAAGATATCGATCTTTGTTACATTGTAAAATTATATTACAATCATCAAGAACGCGTTTAAAGTGCACAAAAACGCAGATGATTAATTGGGCCAACAGAATTTGATCACTAAAAGAAATACGTGAATTTTAAATATGAAAATCTAAAAACATTTTTCGTGCGCAGATTGCGTTTTCGATGAAACTTTGTATACGGTATGTATTTGAGCTAAAAAATTATCCGATCGATTGTTGAACGTTATATTTTTTAATATCGCTGTAAAAAAATCGATAATGCGTGTTTAATATCTTAAACGAAATTATGTGCGATCATTTCGTTGGAAATAGCTTGATGAGTAATATTAAGAGGTACTGATTATATATACGTAAAAATATACAGGCTGATATATAGACGTGCCGAAGTTAGAAGGAATTTATTATTGCTTGACGATTAAACTCGCATTATGCATAGACGAACAACTCACATTTGCGTATCTTTTCACGCTTTTATGATTCGACCGTTTTTTGTTTCGACAACATATTTCATATATGCCCATCATATTTATCTCTTATCGAAAGAAATATCAATTTTTTTATTCCAACATCTTTTCTTGGAAGACTTGGCTTAAATTAGAGATACCGAATGAGACCACCGATACGGTTAAGAAAGATCGAAGTTTCGCGAGCCTATGTAATCGTTTAGTAATAGCATATATATCATTTTTGTGAACACTCTGAGAGGCTGGAAACACTGATGTACCTTGAAACTGTGTCAAACTTCGCTTGATCACCAACTGAGTTTGATTAGCCTTCTTTAGCAGCACCGACTCACAGAAGATTCTATATTTTTATGTAAAGGGATGAATCTATATATATATATATAAAAATGAAAAATAATATAGTTATATATAAAATCTATACTATGTTATCCAAAAATATAATATTATACATGTTGTAAAATAATAAATCGATCTATGTTCAAGCCATGAGAATGCGCTTACACTTTCTCCTGTTTTCGACACATATATTACATAAAAAATAAAAATTATATTTTGTTTGTATTTAATATATTTAATTCCATTTTACATACATTTAGTTTGATTTTAATTAGTGTTAGAAATACCAGTTAATTTTGTCAATTCTGCTCACAAACTAGACTTTTGATCAACTATTATTAAGGTAATAATTATTAAGGTTTTCAAAAAGTCAACTTTCCTAATGAATGTAATTTGTCTGTACAAATTAGGAATATAATATTTATCTTAATTATTAATATATATTAGTTTTTATTATGACGATAAGTGCTTGACAGTGTCTCAGGAAATTCTGGATTCCAGAAACCTTAAAAAGTTTACATATATTATATAGTGTATAACATATAGGAAAGAGAAAAACAAATTAATAAAACCTAATATTATACCTTCTGGTGTACTTGGTCTTTCATATTTTTGTCGATGGCGTGAACATTGATTCTTCCGTTTCTGCAATTCTTTTTTCGACAATGATAGATTCTGGTAATACTGCAAGTCATATAGGATTCATAATGAACTAGAATTTATTCTTATTATAGAAATAATATTGTATTACTGTAGATATATATTCTATATAAATAGATTATATTTTACCTCTTTACATTCCCAGCAGCTCCAACCATTTAGTTTTGCTCTGTCAGCTTTACATCGCATGTTAAGTTGTTCTGTGACATTTCCTTTCTTCTTTGATGTCCTACAGATAATATTTTTATTGAATATATAAACAAAATTTGATATCTTATCTGTCAACCAATACTTACATATGAAACTTATTCAATAATAATCGTTTTGCAGGTGGTTTGTTTTCTGTATCATCTAGATCAAAGTTATACATGTCATTTTTATTTACAGTTTGTTCTGCAGGTGAAAAGAAGGTCTCATCTTCAAATAAATCATTTAAATTTCTAGAAATATTTTGTACTTCATCTTTTACAATCTGGTCCTTTCTTTGATTTACTGTAGAGCTTGTACTTTTAACATCTGCTTCATTATATTTTTGTGTCAGTGAATGATTATGTATATTAACATTATCTTTATTTGCATCAAATATATTAGAGTCTTTCTCTAAAGATGTATCATAAGTCACTTCTCCAGAAGAAGGTGAAAGATATATGTTAAAGTCTACATCACTTTTATTTGGAGAATTTTTTATTTGCTTTGGAACCCTGCTTTTAAAATTTAAACAATATCTAGAATTAGACTGAACATCCTTTTGTGTAGGACTGATTTCCATCACATCATCAAAAAAAGTTTCATTTGCTTTTGTAGCGTTATCTTCAATATTAATAGGTGTTTTTATATCTAAAATATTTGTAATATTTTGTTTTGCTTTTTGCATTGTATCAGCTGGCTTAAGTTTATTTATATCATGTGATTGTATCTTCTGTTTTTGATCTTTAATAGGATGAAACACAAGTCGAGATTGCTTCAGCTTCTTGCCATTTGGTAAAAATGTAGTTTCCACATGATATGTTGAACTAATTTCTAACTTCTGATTACACTTGGAAGGAATTTTTTCATTTTTACGAAACATCTTTGTATCTATTGCTGAATTATTACACACCGGTGATACTTCAAATGACGATACGAACTTTTTTGTAGAAGTGCTGCTGGTTTTTGGATATGTTTTGAAAAATACCGGACTCTTTGATGGGCTATTATCTAGAAAATCTTCACTTAGGTTCATAAGATTAGTCTCTATGTCATCAAGAAAATTCTGAGCATCTGTATGTAATGAATCGGGCTCCGATTTTTCTCCGACGATTAAAGCATCGTCATTTTCTTGAAGAATGATGCTACTGTTTAGCTGTTTTTCGATTGTTAGTTCGTCTTTTGCCTTTCCACAAGGCTCATCGATCGTCACTTGAAATGGCGAGGATCTAGAATAAAACAGGCTAATTTTGATAAGAATGTCAATTTGTTTTATGAGCTTTGATTTACAACAATATTTACAATAACGATTACAACATAAATTACACAACTAATTTTGTAACAAACTTAGAATTTAGAACTCACACGTTACATTGTTCATGTTTCTCCTGCAGTTTTATATAATCTTCCCATAAATCTGTAATATAAAAAAATAGTTATATTTAGATCCATTTTTATAATGAATTTAATTTGCGCGCTTTTTTCCTAGCCAATTGAAAATGTTTATATATTTAGTTCTAATAACTTTTACTAGAGGGTACAATTAGTCAGAAATACTTTTCGCGCCATTTTACGTTTAATTACTCTTATCCTTCCCAGAGGGCAGCAGTATTCATAAGAAAGTTTTCCAAAACATTTTGATTTTTAATTTATTCGTAAGAATTTATAAATCTAAAAAAAGGGACACAAAAATTCATAAAAAAATTATGCAAGATGTTTTTAATTATATTATTTTTTGCTTGTAAAATATTGGACACTTATAAACATTTAATTTTTGACAATTTTGTGCTAGGAAATAACAATCACACATTTTTACCTCGATATTGTTCGAAAGCTTTTTCCAAAAATCCAACATATCTTTCCATCGCTTTTTTCGCAGTTTTGTTCAGTATGAAATAGTTAAATTGTACAGATACAGACATCGTTGACAACTTTTCTTCGGAGCAAATTCAGATGTATATCTTTCCTGCTTTAATGCTTGCTGAATATCGTCACTGAAATCGAGACTCAACACTTTGTATTGCAAGTATAAAATAGTACAAAATATACGCAATTTGTATATTTCTTGGTTATATACATACGTTCCCTGGTAATATATATATATATATATATATGTTTGTCTCTGCTGCTCCGTTATTATAATCCACCATGTCTGTCGCAGCTGCTTTTATCACGTGACATATGCAACAGGTAAAGTCAGGGCCGTCTTTTCTATGGGAGCTACACAAAAGATCTAATTGAATTTGTTACAAAAAAACAAAACTTTTCAGGGTGTAAATACTGTATAATTCTTATCATTGGATTCTATTTCGAAAAGAAACTTATGCGACTTGTAAAAATACTTTTATATTTGCATGTATAGATTAGTAGATAAAAATATGGATAGAAGTGTCTCTCTCGATCTAAAAGATTTCGTCATTTTTATGTTGACATCTTTATTATATATCCTTAGCATATTATAGTATGTACATTGTACATCGTAGATACGTTCATAATAAATAAGCGCTAGCATCTTATATAAAAGATCTTAAGCAATAAATAAATATTCACATTTTTAGCAAGTTTTTGTTCTTTACTGTTATTATTAAACTATTTTAATCTTGTCTCCACCATCGTGTTGCTTTACATGAAAATAAAAAATTGATTACTCGGATTATAACAACATAACGTAGCGAACTTTCATAAAAGATTTCACACGATGAATATATCGCTTCCACTTGTATGTGTTTCAAATCTCACGTATGTAGGAATTAAAAACAAGCTTCAGAAATCGAGCTTTGCTTTAAATTTAAATTTCTACATTCACGGCATGTATATATATTTATATGTATATATAAGTATAATGTATGTATAAGTTTATATACATATGTGTATCACAGATCTTTCGTAATGATGCGGGAAAGAAACGTTGGAGAACATCGTTCGGCACGTGTCACCGATCGAAGATGATTTTGTGAAACAATCGTAACGTGTCTAGTTAACACGTTGAATGCCACGCCATTCAAATCTGGATGACACGCGAGTTTCCACAAAGGCCCGTTTATAGATGATAACTTTACTTGTCCAATTAGGAATGATTTCACTAAGTATCTGAGTGCAATTCACACGGTTATGCTAACACATAGGAGAACGTAAGCAGTAAGCGAATTGGTTGATTATATTCGACACTTATCGAGAACGTAAATTAAAATTCAATTAATCAATTCGCTTACTGTTTAAGTCTTATTAATTGCATTTTCCTGCATGCCATGATCTCTAAGTAATCTAATTCTGTATATAACCGCACGCAATGGTCAGGGAATTTAAGCCTGCTGGGATTTACGCGTGAATCTAACGTGGCAGTCAAAGTGTTAATCCAATGTGCACTAATAACAATTATATATCATTATTTTCGGGAAGGGAGGAAGAAGGAGAGAGGGAGAGAGGGAGAGAGGGAGAGAGAGAGAGAGAGAGAAAGGGGAGAGAGAGAGAGGGGGGGAGAGAGAGAGAGAGAGAGAAAGGGGGGGGGGGAGAGAGAGAGAGAGAGAGAGAGAGAGAGAGAGAGAGAGAGAGAGAGAGAGAGAGAGAGAGAGAGAGAGAGAGAGAGAGAGAGAGAGAGAGAGAGAGAGAGAGAGAGAGAGAGAGAGAGGTTATATCTCTATTAAGTATCTCTAATCGCGCGGTATTATACAATTATACACTGAGCGTGCACTTACGATTAACGGAGCGATTGACGCGGAGATTATCGACAACGGTAACGATATTCCGCTTGACGTTAGAAATGTTCGTTGGTACTGCGAATAGAAAATATCTTGCGACAAAAAACCATGTGCGACTGCTGTACATTATCTGCGACACGTTGAATTAATTTGTCGCCGTTGATTATCGTGAGTGATATCTCTGGATAATATTCGAGTTATCAAGTGCTGTCAATACAACACGGAATATCGCTACAAATTCAATATAATTGCGATAATCACCACCCTCCCTCGTGTCACTCTAACACTAGTGTAATTTAAAAAATAGTAGCAATTTAGAACCCTTCCTAATAAGAATTTTACACGCAGAACATGGGTATGGTCGTGCGCGTACTTCGCCGCGACACGTCACCGCCGAATCATTACGAGCTAAATGCCGACTGCGAGGAAGTCGACGGGTGGAAAAGATTCTGCGGCAGACTGGACACGGTTTTGCCCGGCGGTCGGCCGCCAATCGCGAACACAGCAGGGTTATACGTGTCCAGACCATAACATGACATGAGAGCCGACAATGCATTCCGGATGCCGACCGTGGCTACCTGTGACCACCTGCCTCCAGAGGACGAACTTACAGCGTCATCACCAGCGTATACCGCGTGTGCGTCGAAGTTAGCTTGTTGCGACGCATTCGAATCTACAAGTAAAAAAAGCAAACAACATATCTGTAACGTCAACACGTCAAAAGTAAACAATATATCTGTAACGTCAACATGGAGAAAGATAGAGCGGAACATAACTAACCTAGGAGAGAAGACGGGTTCAATACGGGCAGATGAGACTCCAGTTGTCCACCTGGTCTAGTGTTTGCGGCGAGACGAAGTTCCGTATGCAAATCGCCCAACAGCTGCGTTATTTTGGGATCGCACTGCAATCAATATTTGAGCTATCATAGTATATGCATATGGACACACCGTGAAAATGTAAATACTGAAAGCCCTTGGAGGTACGTAACAAATAAATAGAGTGAGAGCTAATAAGAATCTAAACTTCAAGTGTTATTGTGTATATTAATGTGTGAGTCTCGGCATCAGAATTCCTAAATGCAATATCTACGAATGTACCATAAACCAAGTTTTTTAGTTCAATTTGGACTCTTTCTCTCTATTAACACGATTCAATAGAATTATAAATTTTGGACTTCTGTATATATACAAAGATATCTGCGACGATATAAAATCAACTAATACTGGGTTTGTTCAATAGGTACCTCGCTGTCCGATCGAAGTGACAAAAGATCGTCGACGCGAATCGGCTTCCCCTGATTCAAAGAGTTCGTGAGGAATATCAGTCTCCGGGCGAGATTATCTTCCACGCACATCTCCAATGCCTGATTATCTCCCTTCAGATTCGACGAGCGTGGCTTGATGGGCGGCGGGCTGTTATAGTAGTATGACGATGGAGAAACCATATACGGCCCGCTCTGATTGAATATGTTGTCCTCGGCGTAATGAGCTTCCGCGCCAAGTCTGTTCGGATGTGAGTTATAGCCTGCTTCCATTTTTAATCGTTTAGAGGACCTATAACAACATAGATGCAAATTCAATAGATATAAGAGGGCATGTAGGTGAGAAATGAATGTTCTCCCTCTTCCCGATATATATAGTATATATAATGAATAACAATTGAGACAAAATTGGCAATGAAGTTTCTTCAACTTTAAACTGTGATACGTATATAAAAGTTTCACATGAAAATTTTATAACTATCATTTGTGTTCTATTACTGAAATTGAAACAGTTTGTTATATTTAATATGTTAAACGTAGGTAATGAAAACATGCTGTTAATAAGCTATACAAACATTCCTAAAGTAAGCCACCTTGATGCATTAAAGTCATAGATACACATGCATATTGTGCATGCATATGTTTAATGTAAAAATATAATTGTGAGACATTTCACTCATCACTCTTTGTTTCTCGCTCACGACTGAATATATATATATATATATATATATATATATATATATATATATATATATATATATATAGAGCGCGTGAAAAGTGTTTCTCTCCCTATGATTTAATGCGTTTTTGTATATCTTATGTGGAACAAGAGACTTTTGTGAAAGCCGATTCAATTATTCCGGTTAGCTAAGCTTAAGCACATGAATGGTTAAATGATCCATATACTTTATAGACATGAGTCGAAAATTGGACACTCTGGGCGTGAACATGTATTAAGAGATTAGAAACTTTCATTACCTATTATATATTCTTACAAGTGCTACAAAATTTGTCCATCTATACAATTCAGCCTCTATTATATTATCTCCTGAAACATAATTTTCTCCTATTAGACATCATATCATATATGACAATTCGGCTGTAACTATAAATAATCCTGCACCTAAGTAATTATTATGTTACTTTCTACATATTCCACAACATCATATCAACAATAATCACTAAAGTATAACTCGTTTCTCCTAACTCTTAACTCTTACAATTACTCTCAAATTTTTGTGTGAACATATATTACATAGTCCCGAGGCATCATTTTTTATCATAATTAATAATTACATGTTTTATATGTTTGCATAATAATTGTATATGGAATATAAAATTATATTCATATAGTTTGTTATATGTGACAATATAAATCGAAATTTCTGATTTATATGATTACATGTTCATAATATACAGACATACATGTTAAACTTTAAAGAATTTATTTCCTCTCTCGTTATTGAAGAAAATCTCATTAATATTAGGAGAATATCATATTTTAATAAATATTATTTCAATCGTTTCTTATCAAAAGCATGAAGTCTTACATGCATATAAAATATTACGTTAAATATTAATAAGTATATAAAATATATTAAATATTAATAAGTATAAGAATGTACTTTACAAGCGACTATCAAATTGTCGGATTCCATGTTTGTTGTATATTATTTAATGAAAGTCGTATGTGAAAACATGTTACATATTTTTTAAACATTATATTTTCTATAAAGTATTCTTTACACTATTTTATATAAATGTATCTGTATACAAACATAACTTGATTATGAATATACTTCCCATTATAATGTGCTTTCTTCTGCATCTCAGCTACAAGCATGATACAAGTGTGCTACATATATATGCATAAAACAAACGTAAAATATTCCCTAAAGGTATTCTTTGCTTAAATTTCTTTAATTTTTAATATTAGCATAAACACATAGCATATTTGTAGGATATGGATTTAAATTTATATTTATAGCACAAAAAGAGATTGTCACATTATACTGCCATTTACTAATATATCGAAGTCTTTATAAACATTATAGGATTAAGATTTAATTTTTTTTCCAAATAATCTCTTTTAAATTTTTTCATAAATACATAATTTTTTATACCTTTTTCTCGAAAGATATGTAAAAAGATTTACGAATATTGTCATGTAATTGCATCAAGAAACATAACAAACTTTAGCACATACAATACCATGATAATTTTAGTATTATCATTAAAAAAAAAAAGCTTACCCCTATGATAATAATATATCTATGATAATAATATATCTATGATAATAATATAAAAAGAAGCTGGATTCTAAAAGACAACATTTCTATTAATATATACAAATTATACATATTAGAAATACACATGAGAATGTGTAGAGAGAAGTACATAATAGTATATCATAAATATATATTGTGTACAATCTCTTGCCCAACTTCTTTTTGAAAATTCTATTTATTAAAAATTTTAATTTATTATTTCAAATAGAACAAGCTGTCTTAGTATTTATTATGTTATTCATTCATTGTTATACTTATTATGTTATTAGAAATGCGATTCTACATTTATATATCAAAGAATTAACTGTAACAATTTAACCGTGTTTATTTGTACGAGAAATAATAAATAACGAAGCACACGCTAAACGTATAAAAGCATTTGTGGAATAAGTAGAAAAGTAACATATATTTTATTATTATTTAAAATATATATATGTGTGTCTATATATATATACACGTCTACGTATATATACACACACATATACATATACATATATATATATATTAGAGACCATAGAGCACGTTGGTAAACAAGTAATTTCCAAGTAATTTCCATATGTTGTCTGTTGGATGGCTTCTTTGGAGATACGATTACCTAATTTGTACATAAAAACAAAGACATTAAAAAAGAAACTAAAAGATTGAATAATAAAATGTTTTAATAACATTAAAGGTTTTCATTCAATACCCATAAAGACATTAGGCTAATGTTTTTTGGGTACTTGGGTATGTTACAACATTAGTATATTATTTTATATCGCTTATGATGTAACATTACAGCAGAAAATACCTGAATATTGAATTTTATTATAAGAATGGCGATACCGCTTAATACAACGTATATTCAACAAAAAAAAAGAAGAAAATAAAATGAGAAAGAAAGAAAAGAATAGTATTGACGTGTATAATGATTCGCCATTTGTATATTAAAATTCATGGGTGCGATGTGTGTGCGTGCATATCCATATACACCTATGCACACACACATACACACATAAAATTATTACGTTATAATATAGCTATTAAAGGGATGACTAAAGTATACAACTGTAAATTTGTAGAAATTTCAAGTTAACATAAATAGAGCTTTTAACGCGGAATTAAAATTATATCTTTCATGATACAATAACATTTTTTTAGTCTTGATCTCCTTGAATTGTCTCTTCGTTCTTCCTACAGCATCTCCTGTGTATCTGCATATCTCGCCTTCTATTTACACTTTATTTTATAAAGTTTTATTCTCTTTTTTCTCTCTATTTACGAGCATAAACCAGATAGATTCTTAGAAAAGTAAGAAGAAATCACTGTGATGTGATTTCTTGATTTATTTACAATCAAAATGCTACTTGTTTTCATTTGTAATTGGGAATATGCAATATACGTTATAAATATGTAAATATGTATATGGATATTGACGTATCTCTGTAGGAGAATCTAAATCAATGTACAAGTGCGCATAAACTCGCATAGATATTACTCGGTATTTTTGTTATAACGATATGCGTATCCTGCATATCTTTTTCATATACATATGCACGAACATATATATATATATATATATACGTACATATACATATATATATACATATATACACATCTATCTGTAGCTTAGGTCGTAAACCATTACCGAATAAAACAAACTGATATCTAATTTCTACAATCGTCTTCAGAGACAAATAGTAGACTGGATCACAGTGATAACGAGAATGTACATCTTAACTCTTGATGTTTCTGTTTACACAACGTAAATAATGATCGTTAGGGATCCATAGGACATTATGATAATACAGTTACTATGATATTATTTTCGCTGTATACGAACGTGTGTAATTATAAAAAAATGATTCGATGTAGACAGTCAGGCGGATGTAAGTAGTAGTAAGTAGTAATAACATTTGTCATGAGACAAAATATTGTCGCTATATAGCATCATCTCTTGCATATATGCTCTAATGATACATATATATCCGAAAACGTGTTTCTCACACAGTCTATCAAATTGATTGTAATAAATAATCTCTGCAGCGAAGCCACGAACACAGAGAACGATGTTTCGTGTTTTTATTTTCCACTGTTCTGCGTTATTGCCGTCGTCGTGTTTGAACGACTGTGGACGAAACTAAAATTAACTCGTTGGTTCATTAAGTTAGGGAGGGTTGGCATGCAAACAAGGCGCTGAATACACACGCGCACAGACGTACCCACCCATACATACACAGGTACTACTTCAATCTCAATTTCGTTTTTGTAAATTCGTATAATTAATTTATAGTTAACAATGCATATCGCTAAGATAAAATAAATGCAAAGCACAACTGCGATAACACAGCCATCTACGCTTATAAGCTAATTAGTTTCTGATCAGCACTGGGGCATGTCCTAGCTTGTGATTAAATCACACTACGGCTACTCACCCCCCGACATCTGACAGATCATCCTTGTGAGGGCCTCCTTTATTTGGGAACGGAAGAAGAGGCATCTTGGTGGTAGCATTATCTTGCTGTTCCCGTAACAAGCGTTTTCGCTTTTTCCACCAAAGCTCATGACAATCCTGCCAGGTAGGAAGCTGCGGCGCTGGCATTCTAATTTATCGTAAAATGACAAATATGTATATGTATGTATGTATATATATGTATATGTATGTATGTATATGTATATATATACATATATATATATATATATTCCATTACACGGAGTTTAAAAGAACTGAGAAGGATAACATACTGTTCGGGTTGAACGTTCTTCAACCAAGCACTTTTGAGTGCGTCTGCTGCTGTTATCCGTTTCTCAGGATCTAATTCCAACATTTTATCCAGAAGGTCCAAAGCTGGCCCTGGCATAAATGAGAAATCCTCCCTCAAACGTCTCCTATGCGACTTTTTTGGCTTAAGTGTATGCCAATGTGGCAATTTTATCACAGAAGGCCAGACAGCTGGAGTAGGTGTACCACAAACTCTCGAAATCAATTCCAGCTGCATCATATCTACATTGGCCTAGTATCACGAATTAATTATAAATATTTATAATATATGTATATATAATGTAATTATAAGTAAATTATAATTCATAATTACTTTTCCTTTTTTCAAGTTTTTTAAGTAAGTTTAAGAGATAACTATCCACCTACATTAATATTTACCTGGAATAAAGGTTTTTTCCAAAACAATTCTCCCAATATACATCCACAGCTCCACACATCAATCGCAGGTCCATAACGTTCCTCTCCCAACAAAAGTTCAGGAGGTCTGTACCATAAAGTAATCACTTTGTTGGTATACGGTCTCTGTCGATCTTCTGCGTTATAAAGTCGCGCCAATCCGAAATCAGCCAGTTTAACCTCCCCTCTACAAAGTTCGTGATTAAATAAGATTATTCAGGGAAGAAAAAAAAAAAGGAAAAACAATTATCATTCTTGATAATGCTGACGCACTTGTTATTCATCAATATGTTCGAACATTTGATGTCTCTGTGCAGAAAATTCTTGCTATGACAGTAATTCAAACCATCCAAGAGCTGCTTCATGATACTGGCGTTATTCATCTCATTAAAATCCACCATACCGGATTCCAAAAGACCCATTAGATCATGATCCATATACTCGAAAACTAGATAAAAGGAACCTTTATCCTGAAAAACGAAAGATAATTGTACACTTTCATAATTTTGTAGTTATCATAGATCAGACTGGTTATGGGAAAGATTTTGCCAATAAATGTACCTTTCGGAAATCCAGTGCGTCCTGTTTGTCAGTGACAACTTCCCTAAGATTAACAATGTTCTTGTGATTGAGTTGTCGTAAGATCTTTATCTCTCTAACTGCTGTAATGGGGAAGCCCTCTTTCTCATTCTCCAACCGAACTTTCTTCAAGGCTACAAGCGCGCTGGACCTCTTATCTCGCGCTTTGTATACTTGTCCGTAAGTACCCTCTCCGATCTGTGTGATGAATTCAAACACGTCCACGCAGCGTTCACCCCAATCTTTGCCGCCGGAGGCTAACGTAGGAGTATGACAGTTTCGCGATCCGCGTCGCTTCAGTATTTTTGGTCTCTTCAGTTTCGGTTTCGGTGCCATTCGTTCCATCTTTAAACGCGGTGGAGTCGCGTTCGGGTCGTCCTCGCCGCTCAAATCTTCTGATCCGGGTACGACTACAATTTAAGCAATCAATTGCTACAATAATACCAATATTTAACGTATAAACAGTGCAACGAGTCGAATAAAATTTACCTGGTGGCATCGGTAGATCTTTGATGCTCTTCTTCTGCGGCAGTTTTGGTGTCGAAGTTGGGAACTTTACCTGCGTCTTACTGGGCGGACTTGGAGAACGACTCGGCGGGGAATCGATGCTCTCCAAATCGTTCTGATTGATTCCAGGTGGTAATGGCAATCTCGAAAGACTCTTCGTTTTGAAGGCTACTATGGGAGGCTTAGGCGGATCCACCGATTTCAGAGGAACCAGATTATTCGGAGCATTGAACTTAGACATGATCGTGTTCGGCGCCGGTACTGGAATTGGGATAGGTGGCGGTGGAACAGACATGTTCGGTAAGACTGGTGCCGGTGGAATTGGCACAGACATAGCCGAAACAGGCAAAGACACTGGTGGCAATACTGTCGACGTGGACTCGGATTGCGGCAGTGGTGGCGGTGGGGGCGGTTGCTGTACACTTGTGTGCGCAGGGAAGTTCGGACTCTGGGAGACGGCGACCGGGCAATTATTGGATACTGCGGACACGGTGGGTGAGGTATTTGCAATCGCGTGAGGAGTCAAATTCGCTGCAGATGTCGAAGCTGGTGGTATCGTCGGCTGGTTAGCCGGTAACGGCGGCGTTTTGCCAGACAGACCGCTGTCGTCGCTCGTCGGCACGGGAATGTCGACGATGTCGACGCACTTTGCTGTGCTTTCGCCGCCAAGTTTGACGAGCTGGTCCTTGTTATTCACAGGTTTGTCCTTATTGTCAATGGAAGCTTTGTTCTCAGTGGACGCGTTGCTGCTGTCCTTCTCTTCTGTGCCCTCTATGATTTGCACCTCATCTTGGTTGACGGCCTTCTCCTTCGCAGCCTGTAGCTTTTTGTACGCGAGTTCCCTCATATTCCGGTCCTTCACGAGCTCCGCGAACAAGCTAGTTTCGCTGATTTTCGCTTGTACTCTAAGATTTCGAGCAGTGATGCTCGATGGGCTTCTGGCCCTAGACCTGTGAGGAGAAGGAGAGGGTATTCTCGGACGAGGGCTCTTTGATTTATGTTTCCTTGACGACTTATGGGTCTTGCTGGGCGAGCGCGATTTCTTCGGGGTGCGACTTCTTCTGCGTGAATGCGACCTCGAGCGAGAGAGCTTTCGCCATCTGCCAGGACTGCGAGATCGTGATCGGGAAAGAGGTACGTGTAATCTGAAATTAGAAAGACGATGTTGAGTGAATACATACAAAACGTATTTAATTTATTTGTTAATTTACATTACAGAGAGCGAGAGAGGGAGGGGGGAGAAACGAAGTAATCTCGAACGGAGTAAAAAAGTCATACCTGCTTGGGCTTCTAGTGGATCTCGATTTTCGCTTATCCCTCCTGTCTTTTTCATGATGTCTGTGACGTCGATCAGAATCCTCTCGTCTTCTACGTTTAGAAGGTGGAGAGTTCATTGTTTCTGTTCGTCGTCTGTGACTCACAGGGCTGGGGCTGAATTCGCGTCGTCTGACCGTAGCAGGACTCGGACTATGCCTGAGTCTATTATGAAGGACTGGCACAGGACTGAATTCTCTTCTTCGTGGCGGACTATGGTCCCTTCGTCTCGACGGCGGGCTTGGGCTATGGGGCCTTCTACGGCCGGAACCAATCGCGGCTGGTCCTGGGCTGCCACTGCTACGTCGTGCGTGAATGCTGGGACTACGTTTGTCCCGTCCACGATCAGGACTGTGCTTCAGTGAGACTTTGTTACTTTCCGGCGTCATAGCGCGCGGAGGTAGTAATGGAGTATGTGGTGATTCTGTTTGCCGCATTGACGGTAAAAGAGGCGGCGTAATATTTCGCGGCTGCCTCGACATCTCTATTTCCACGTCGCTGAGACATCTTTGCTCATGCGGCGTCGCTGGTGAGATTGGCGACATGTTATCTTTCAGCGGCAATGGTGGCGATTCCGACCAATTAGTGCCTGTTTTCTCACGCTCCGGGCTTGCGACGATCTCCTCAGTCACCATCACGTTTCCATGAGGACTTACACTGTGAGAATGCCTCTTGGTCTTTCTTTTCTTCTTCTTGCTAGAATTAGACGAAGGACTGAGGCTCTTCTTTTTCTTCTTTTCCCGCTTATGCTTTTTCTCCTTTCGTCGAGCGTATCGCCTCGATTCCTCCTCATACTCGGATGTTGCACCGTGTATCGTAGTCGGCTGTTGTTGTTGTTCATTCGGTGAATAATGCCTACCAGAATGCCGATGTGAAGGCGGCGGAGACGGTGACAAGCTGATCGGCGATATTCCGAGAGGGCGAACAGGACTGCCACCATAATATCGCCTTTGAAGGAGTGGCTCAGGTACTTCACCATCTGTGTAACTATTGCCACGACTGTCCTCCGACTGTATTTCTCCGGCTTCAGGCTCAGACAGATCTTCACTACTCACATCTGAATACTCCACCAGAGGTTTAATAATAGACGATGCAACAGTTGGCACGTTTTCTACAGACTTGTCGCGCGAACGTTTCTTCTTTTTCTTGCCAGAGCTCTTACTTTTGCCATGTCTGCGATGTCTCTTATCATTGCTCTCAAAGCTGTGCCGGTTCACATCGCTACCTGTGCTGCCTCGTCTGCGCGAGCGAAATCTCCCATTATGATCAACCTCTCGAGGCATGTCACCTACTAAAAATATAAAAGTACTGATAAATGATATACATTCATCCAATATATTTACACATATATTTTCAATACAACAATCATATAAAAAGACACTGTGTATTATAGATAAATAAGATGAAATAAAGCATAAGTGAATGTTCTTTTAGCTTTGAATGCTTTTCATTTTGTGGTAGAAAAGTATTGCATACTTGTGATGAAAATATATAACTATGGTTAAATACATATGTGATTACCTAAAACATATATACTATATGTATCACTTTCTTTATTGTTCAATTAATTCTAGGAGACAATAATATTCCGTTCTGGGATTTTACATCGTTGTACTTGCTGGCATCTCTCCCTAAATTCAATCAGCAGGGCTACAACGACGACATACACGTATTACATTTTTGTCCGGCTTACCATCGTATCCGTAAAAACGCAACGGTCAGAAGTAATAAAGTTATTGCTAGAACGTGTCTCACACTTAGAGGCCGATCATCATGAATATGTACAATCACGCACAACACATAGCCACACGTGTACATACGCACACAGCAGACGTGTGCGCTCGTTCACGCACGCACACATTGAACGCGAGAACATAGTGATATCGTGAAACGGCGCGATTACCTCTCCTGCGGAATGGTCGTACTATGCTAATTCATCGTGCTGTGCACGTTGGGATCGAAGGCGCACGACAATCGGTGGAGGACAGACAAACACGGGCTCAGAATTGGCAGTAGACGTTGATAACGCGAGGTCACGAATTGGCTCAGACGAGCCAACGCGGCCGCCATTGCTTTACACGACGACCCATTGGGACTCGCCCAGTTTCTTTTTCCAGGGAGACTATCCCGAGTAACCGCGAATCGACAGGAACACAAGATTGTACAATCATTTACTCACGTGCGATTTGTGTCCTGCAAAGTCGCGGCAAGTAACGGTGTCCTTCGCATCAGGGCCGAAACCAGCACGTAGGATCGATGAGAGGTGCGTAACGGTGGTTACGTCGTCCCGTCGTTGCTTCCTTCGTGCAGACCCGAGATTTTCAGCACATAATTCGCAGATGAACGTGGTGCGTCTGGTCAGAAATTTAATGCTATCGTGACTTTACGGCTCTCAGACAATCATATTTTTATGATTTTAGCAGTCGATCGCATCATATCTCATGTGTTTTCTTTGGATTGAATGTAGCTCGCTCATAAAAGCTAGCTCGACCGAGTGGAAGCCATTAACCATTAGCACGTCATCATCGTGTGACGTAATGTGACTGCACGGTGCTGCTGTGCGCGGCGAGTGTTGAAACGCGACGGTACGCGAGAAAACGAAGTCGCTAAATTCTAGAGGAATTTGTCGTCGCTACACTCGGATTGGTTGCAGTTGTTTAAAATTTCTCGATATTCTGGACCACTCGACTCAGGCCGTGTTCCAAAATTCACTGCCAGTACTGAAAATATATAGTTTGTGTCACGCAAATTATAACTTTTCAACGCTGGCAGTGAATTTTAGAACATGGCCTCAATAACCAATTAGATTACTCGACAATACGAATTTTTGCAATATCTGAGATTTTGATGAATCTTAAACGGACTGTAAGTTCGCCCGAGAAATTGAAATTATTCATTTAAAACGACTGATGAGCCATCAATCTTTACATCGTAAAGTTTGTGTAAATATTAGTCTTCTCTTTTTCGTCAGACTTTTGAACTAGTGCAATAGTGCCCGTTTCTATCAACTATAGTTAATTTAACTGATTAGTTATTTTATCGGAATTGACTAATCGCACTTGTCAATTCTAATTAATGACAGATGCGATTGGCCAATTTTGTTGAAATAACCAGCCGGTAAAGTTAAACAACAAGGTTAAACAAGGTTGATAGAAACGGGCATAATTTAAAACGAAGCAGATATATTTTCTCTCATTCTAACTTATTGCACTAATGTGTTCAAAAGTTCTTCGAAAAAGGAGTCCTATTTTTAATGGCGTAAATTCCGTTATATCGAGTGTAATGCAGGCTACGTTCCGATATTAAGGCTCGTCTACATTAGCTGTAAGAGTAAGGCTGTAAGGTTGCAAGACACGAAATTAAATATTTTCATTCGCTGACAGCTTACGTTACAGCCTTACAGCCTTACTCTTACAGCTATTGTAGACGAGCCTTTTGGGTATGTACTTATCATGGAACTTGTTAGAATCGATTCCGATCGGAATAATTCCGTTTCCCCTAGAAAAGACAATAGAATTCTGGGAAATAACAGAATAAATTCCATCGGAATCGATTCCGACGAGTTCTATAAAGCCCGTATCAGACTACGGATTGGGATTGAGTATTGGATTGAAATTTAACCAATCAGGAGTAAGTTTACTATACTTGAGATTATTTTCTCTTTTTCAATTGGTCAAATTTCAATCTAATCTCAATCCCAATCCATAGTCTGATACGGGCTTAATAGATACCTAGGTTTGTTTTTTTTATTGCTGAACTGACTGCACTAACTTACACTTATTCTCTTCTCCTCTCCCTTTCACTAACTCCTAAATATATATCTATTTTTTTTTATATTCCCTGAGTGTACACTAGTTCAACGATAAAAAACAGATCTATTCACTGTCAGCACTGAAAATCTATAGTATATGTGACACAAATTATGTATTTTCAGTACTGGAAGTGAATATCGGAAGCTATAATCTAACCTTATCTGACGAAGTGGACTTGCAAATCGGAACAGAACGTGGAAAGAGGAGTTGCGCGTTCTTTAGAACCATCAAGAGAAAGAAAGCTATTTAAGAAATGGGTGAACGTTACAACATTCACAGTCAATTGGAACATCTGCAGTCGAAATATATTGGCACAGGGCACGCAGATACGACCAAGTTTGAATGGCTTGTGAATCAGCATCGTGATTCCTGCAGTTCGTATATGGGCCATTACGATTTACTGAACTTCTTTGCGATCGCTGAGAACGAGGCCAAGGCACGTGTCAGGTTCAATCTTATGGAGAAGATGTTACAACCTTGCGGACCGCCGCCTGAGAAACCAGAAGATTAAATCGTACTTGTTTCATCGTACATTTTTACAGTGTGATAAACTCTAACGCAATATTGTGTCACATTATTGATTTTTTTTCTTTTTTCAAAAAATTACGTTGTGTAACCAGTGTGACGAGATTTCTCCTTGCGTAACTACTTGTTCAATACATACATATGCATCGTGAATACCTAACCTAATTAATCGTGAATTTTGCATCAGTGGTAAAAAATCTTTTTTTAATATAATCTTACATTATATTATTCGAATAAGTTACCACATAATAATACTTTATTCAAGAAAAATTAAAAAACTACGATGCCTGCCTCATGCTCCACAAATTGTGGAAAAAACGCTATTCTAAAGGTAACAATATTACACAACATATATAATTATGATTATTATAATTAAGTATGATTAATTATTTTGATTAAATATGACAAAACATTTCTAGAGACCAAAAACTGGTGATACATTGTGCAAAGACTGTTTCTTCTTAGCATTTGAAACAGAGATTCATGACACTATTATCAATGGTAAACTGTTTAAGCCCGGTGACAAAGTTGCTATTGGAGCATCTGGTGGAAAAGATTCAACAGTACTTGCATATATTTTAAAGACTTTAAATGAAAGATACAAATATAAATTGGATCTGTTTCTTTTATCCATTGATGAAGGAATTACTGGTAATAAAATTGTTATCTCATGTCAACATTTACAAAATATTCAAACATTATGTATATATATAATCTATATTATATATTCCATAAAATATATATCTATATTATATATATATATATATATTATAAAATCTATGTTATATATTCCATAAAATATATAATTTTAGGATATAGAGATGACAGTTTGAAAACTGTAATGCAAAATAGAGATGATTATAGTATTCCGCTTAAAATTTTGTCATATAAGGAATTGTATGGATGGACAATGGATGCTATTGTTGCAGAGGTAAAATAGCTTATGTTTATATTGTAGTAGATATTTGTAACAATATATATTTCAGATTGGTCGTAAAAATAATTGCACATTTTGCGGTGTTTTTCGAAGACAAGCATTAGATAGAGGAGCTGCACTATTAGGAGTAGATTGCATTGCAACAGGTCATAACGCGGATGATATCGCAGAAACTGTGTTAATGAATGTCCTGAGAGGTGATATTGCTAGATTACAGAGATGCACATCTGTAATAACTGTAAGGATATATTGTTTTTGCATGTGTAATTATGACACGATTGATTATGATAAAAGATTAATACATATATTTTCATGCAATATAGGCAGGTGCAGATTCCATTATGAGATGTAAACCACTAAAATATGCATATGAAAAAGAAATTGTTATGTATGCATATTTTAAGCATTTGGTATATTTTTCCACTGAATGCATATATGCTCCGAATGCTTACAGAGGTTATGCAAGAGCTTTCCTAAAAGATTTAGAGAAAATAAGACCTTCAACTATTATAGATATAATACATTCAGGTAAGAATATATTCTTTCAACATATTTTACTCTATTATTTAGAGTAAACAGGATATTATAAGGTTTGTTAATATTTTTAATGGTATATTAGGTGAACAGTTACAAGTAAAAGATAATATAAAAATGCCAGAGAGAAGAAATTGTACTCGATGTGGATTTGTTTCAAGTCAAGAAATATGTAAAGCTTGTGTTTTGTTAGAAGGCTTGAATAGAGGACTGCCAAAACTTGGTATTGGCAAATGTAGTAAAGCTAAAAAGATTATGAATTTGGATACAAACAACACAGATAAAAGAAACAGATTGCAAAGTATAAATTTTTAAGATTTTTTCCAAATATATAATTGTGCAAACAACATATATAGTATTTTTATATAAAATATATATTTTATTTGTATTCAGTTGGTCATTCAACTACATGTCATATTTGAGGTAAGTTAATATATTTATCATATACGTTTCCTTTAAAAACTTTATACTAACAATTCATTCATAAAGATACTCGTTAAACATTAAATTACTCATTTTCTCGAAATCATTAGCTCTTATAATAAAGATCCTATTATATTAGAAACCTATTACTGAGATATCTTTTCAATATTAAATCAATATTATATTCAATATTAATACATAATTGGCATATATATACATATATACACATTGTAATGATTACAATTATAATTATTGCAATGTATATATAATATTTAATATATATGTGTGTATACATATATATGATACAAAATACTTCTTATCAATTAATATTTACACCAATTCCAAATAATATCATTTTAATTGAATTTTCTTTTGTTTTCATATCCTATTTGTTTTATATTACAGTAATAGCATTTACTAAATTTTATCATAAAAGATATACTTGAAAATAAAATTTATATAATGTATGCAGCTGCTTTTTGCATAATTGGTGTTCTACAAATTGGACAATTGTTGTTGATGCTATCTGAACAATCTTCACATATACATACATGACCGCAAGGCAATAAAATAATTTCGCGTGCATTTGTATTGCATATTACACATATCTGATCTGTTCTGAGATCTGTATCTCTGACTCTTTGTCGTCTTTGTCTGCGAGAGATTTCAAGGGTACGTCGCAATTCTTCTGCTATTCTTTTCTGCTCTTTGTCCTTCCAATAACGTCTCATGACAGTTCCTCCAATTAATAATCCAATCGTGCCACATATTATGCATATAACCCTACATTTAAAAAGTTATATATTTAATTACATATTGTAATTTTTTTTCAAGTATTATAATCTTTTATATATATATACCTGTATATTTTCCTATGATCATCAAGTTTCCGTATCAGAGTGGGAAGTGACATGCTTGTTATATAAAAAGGAGATCCATTTAATGGAGATTGCAAAGTAAGCATGTCAGATTTAGTTTCTGACTTTGAAAGCTCACCTATTATTGTAATAATTGAATCTACACGCAACATTTTCTCTGTGGTTTGCACACCACGCTGACGTACTCCTAATAATACATATATTGATATAATTACAATAATTAAGAATATATTACTGTACAATATCCTATTATATATATATACTAATGTATATATATATATATATATATATATATATATATACACACACACACACACAGAATAGTCTCATATTCTGTCATAATCACCTGTTAAAAACCCCCATACATGATCCAATACTGTAGGAACAATCGGCTCATAATGATCAGAAATTACATCCAAATCTAAGATATCAGCAGATAACGGATCTATTACTTCCACAGAAAAAGAATCTTTTTTTAAAACAAATGGTATCACATTAAATATTTTCTGCATTGTTCGTGTTTGATCAGACCTGTTGTATACAATGTTACAATGTAATAATATTCAAATATGTACAATGTATACAATGTTTTAGAATATAATATTTAAAAAAGTATTATGTGCAATGATATAGCTAAGGAATCATATCATTTTATCTTACCAAAAACCAGCAGATGTTCTAGCAATAACATGTTCTTTGATACTAAGCTTTTGTATGACTCCAAGGACATGTTTTTTATTAATGCTTTGTAGTGGTTCTCCTAATGGTTTTACAAGTCCTCTGACAGCTACATGATGTATTTTATTGTTTATATTATTATTTACTACATTATCTAGATCTGGTCCATCATACAGCTCAACATTCTGAAAAAAACATGATTTTCCAAATTGTTCCTGATGTATTTAACATATTTTTTTTTGTATATAAAGTAGACATTAGTTTAATTAGAATTTATAACTTTAAAAACATCACCTACTTGAATTGCCTTAACCGCATTTCTGTAATAAATATATTGTTTTAGGCAAATAGCAAATATGACAGAATCAATTCCGAAAGTTAATATTTCACCCAAGAAATCCATGATTAGATTAAGCATTCGAACATATCTTCTATCTCTATGTTACTCCACTCTGCATCAATTTATTTGGAATTACTCGCATCGAGATATTTATACATCAGAATATTTTTCGAGCTACAAAAATTTCGAATTTATAACCTCAAATGGATCTTCACGGATTGTGATAGGAATGCCAACTTTCATATATGTATGTACCCATGGCTAGCGATTCATTTTCCGTTAAGCCGTAATCACACTAACGATTGTGATTGGCGATTAAAATAGAACATTGTCTAATCGGCAACCACCAATCTCAATCGATGCTTGTTTTGCCCTGATTGGTTGGAAAATAAATCGCCAATCACAATTGCAATCCAATCAGCAATTGCTAGTGTGATTACTACTTTAGGCTAATGAAGGATTCAGGCCTGATCTACAATACGTGTCGTAAGTTGTAAGCCGTAAGAATTGGCGAATCACAGTCGATTATTACAAAAATAATCAGCTATAATTGGTCAGTTCTTACGGCTTACAGTTTACAACACCTATTGTAGACCAGGCCTCATACTAGATAAAGCATCCGACATACGACGTTCAATAAAGCCAGCGGCACACGGTGTTTGTTTTCGTGCTGGATTGCTTGCTGGATGAAAATACTGCGTTCTGATTGGTGCATTTCCATCCATCTTCGGATTTCATCCAGCACGAAAACAAGTACCGTGTGCCGCTGGCTTTAGTCGCAACATGAAAATTTCTCATTGGCTGCGTTCAGCAGAACAAAGTGATCAGTGAGCGCTTAGTGATTCTCGCTCCTGATTGGTAAATACTTCTGGGTCTATGAAGAATCTAAACAAATGCTCCAATCACAGACAATAATCACTAAGCGCTCACTGATCATTTTGTTCTACCGAACGCAGCCATTTTTCATATGGTAAAAGAAAAATCCCTATTTCATCCCTATGGTATCTCGATTGTCAAAATCGGTAACCGTGCTCGAGTTGATCGAGTTCTGTCGCGACATATTTGTTTCGAGGCATCTCGAGGCATGCACAATTGCATGATTTGACGTATTTGATGAATATTGAATTGTACTGCATGTAGAATATAAACAGTGATTTGGAAAGAGATCTTGTAGGAGATATTTTTATAACATTTTCCATCATCATGGACACAGACAGGCCGTTACATGAAGACTGGAAAAAACGGGTAAATACAAATTCACTTGACAAATGTAATAATGGGAAGCATTATAAATGTTGTGTTATTGCGCGTATGCTTTTAAGTAGATTAGACGTATTTGGAGGAAGCAAACTTGAATATATTAAAAGAAATACAGCTGGATATATTTATATCGATAATTTTGTTAATTCTTGAACACTATTTTATTTGAAATATTATTTGAAATATATGATACTAAAATTGCATGATATATTTGACACATATTTTAATTGTTAAATTTTGTTCTAATCAAATATATAGGCATTTGTGGGACCTTTACCAGATAGTTTCTTAAGAATAGAGGAACATAATGCACAAATGCAACAGGAAGCAGCAGATCAACAAGCTGCTTTAGCTCTTCAACAACTACAGATGCAGAATATGCCAATGGCTCATGATCCTCGAATAGGCAGACTTAGTGTAACAATTGCTCAGGTAAGCATTTTTGTATTATACTTGTATCTTCTTATAGCAAAAGTGACATTTACTAAGAAGCAATGTCTCTTCAGGCCAAATTAGTAAAAAATTATGGAATGACAAAAATGGATCCTTACGTAAGATTACGAGTGGGACATGCAGTATATGAAACACATACAAATTCAAATGGAGGAAAAAATCCACATTGGAACAAAGTCATTCAATGGTAAAGACACATTCTGCATTTGCATATTTGAACATACAAATATCTCTTTTAAATATTGGAATGTTTGGTATTGCAGCCTACTTCCACCTGGAGTTACCCAAATATATGTAGAAATTTATGATGAATGTTCCTTTGTGATGGATGAGCTGATTGCATGGGGGCACATAGAAATTCCACCACATGTTATTCAAAAGGGTGAGACACATGAGGATTGGTACACACTTAGTGGAAAGCAAGGAGATAATCAAGAAGGCATGATCAACTTAGTTTTCAGTTATACGGTATAAATAATATATTCATTTTGATCATTTTTCTATTATTGTCAATTTGAAACAATATTTTAAACCAACAGATTGCTGTTAAATAGCTAGTAAAATTTAATGTTTTTTTGAATATAAAAATTCCATAAATGCATTAAAATCCTTTTTTGGATTCAATGTTTTTTCATAGAATAAATGTCAACCATACATGGGTTCCTCTTCGATAATGATGGTACCCTCTGCAACAATGTTTGGTATGCCATATGCTCCAGTGAATGTTTACACAGCACCTCCAGCTGTTGTTGCACCATCAGTTGTACCAAGTTCTTTGCCAAATGCTGAAGTTGAGTTGAAACAGGTATTGAACATATAATTCATCTATAGTTTTGTTTGACGCAATGTATTTTCATAATTATAATCATATTTTGCAGATTGCAGAAATGTTTCCAAATGTTGACAAAGAAGTTATCAAATCAGTATATGATGCTAATCATGGAAAGAAAGATGTTACAATTAATTCATTGCTTCAAATGTGCGAATAAGTCCTACCTTTTTTTATATAAGTTGCCATATTTAATTTTATCACTTTTTCTGTTAATAAGTATTATTTCGTTGGGAAAATGTAACATTGTAATTAAAGAGATACGATCTATAATACTTCCATATATAATAATTAAGGTTGAAACATCTTTTGAATACATAAAATGATATATATGTATACATATTCTCTTAAGAAAGTATATTACTTTTAATATAAGATTCAATTGCTTACTTGTAGTCAACTTTGTTATATATGTTATAATTATTTTAAAGTTTATCTACTCTTCCTAATTTCCCGACATAAATATTTATTTTCTAACGCGCGATTACAAAATATATAATTTGTTCATCTCTGTATATAATTTGAATTATATTGCGTGTTCTATGAAGTTGTAAAAAGATATACGCTTAATTGATATATCGCATATAAATTATAATAAATATTAAATGTATGTAATTCGTACAATTTCATTCATATCAGATAAGTGAAATAAGTCGGTAGTGTCAGGAAATATTAAAGATTTTATACATGAACAATGTCACAGCTGTAGCTCCAATGGTAATGAATATCGAATATGTATTTTTTATTGCGTTGCATGGCATACTGTTGTTTCTAGACTGACAAGCACAAGCCTCAATAGTATATCCTTCAGTCTATATAAAAAAGAAAATAATTTTTTAGTATTCACATAATTATATACATATCTCATTATTAAGAAATGCTAATTTATAGGCGTATAATTATATAAATTTAATTGTGAATAGCTTGTAATACATACATGTTGAGCATAACACCCCAATGTAATTGGTGATGTTTGGTCTTCAATAACTTTTCCACAAAAATAACTGACATTCACCACTGCAGATAGTATTTTCATTAACTACATATGACTGTAAAATCTGAGTTGGTCTTTTATTATATCATAAAATATAATTTTACCTGCGTCATTGTATATGTATGTGTATCTTATACAAACATCGGAATTTAATTTGCAAAAATAATTTGATTCTTCTACTCTCTCTTTGTATTTGTTCCATATTTCATTTGTATTTGGTTTCGAAATGTCTGGAAAATTGCAAAGTATTATTAGTGATTAACAGTCGAAAGTCGATAATTAACAGGCGAAAACGAAAGTTACTTACTATAATAAAACGGCTTCACACAAGGAATATTATTAGTACAATTGACAGTTAGATTATTTGAACCTGGCCATGTAAATTGAAAGCAGTACCGTTCACTTAAACCTATTGCTACATGAAAAATAGATTGTAATTAACATTGGATCATATAAAATATCGATAAACTTGTGAAGCATTCAGTGAATTCAATTAGCATGTTAATATTTTACTCTTATTCACACATATATAATGTAATATAAATAAAATCAAGTTTCCTCCATATTTTTATATAATAATTTATGTCTGATGTGTGTGATTACAAATTTATAATATAAACTGTTTTAATGTGCCATATATATATGTATATGTACATAAGCGTATCATATACGTTTAGGTGTCTTAACGATCAATTTTTATCCGCTAATTATCAAATGAGAGATTGACAACTGTTCACAAATAGCTAACGAGCTGTGAATGAATATATTGCTAGTAATGATGGCCTGAAAGTGTGCTATGCAGCGTTATTTGATATTTGTATTTTCTCAGTGTGCAATTTATAAATATTATTGGGACATAACGTCGTAAAGACTTGTGAAGAAGAATAAATATATTGCTTACCCAAAAATATGTTGTAAGTATAAATTGCTAACACTATCGCCGTATAAATTTTTTTCATTTTCGTTTTGCTTTTGCGCGTTAACTCGCGCAATGGTGTTTCAGATATTACTCACGCTAACACTACGGCATTTGGGTCTTATCTGATCAATCTGATCTAATCGTCATACAATAATAGCCATATTCTAGATATCGAATTATCAGACAATCGTTATCGGGGTAGCGTGACGTCACAGCTGATGGGATTAAGGATATAATTTTTTACCTTACTTATTTAAAGAGAATAATAACAAGAATTAATACAATGACAATATCAAAAGTTTATTATAACAATAGCTAACTTCTTTATAATTTTTGGCAGATATAGCATTTTATGCACATTTCCTTCTCTTATATCTCTCTATGCTATCTATTATATATTTCTTTTTATTAAATTATTATCTATTACATGTCTATGTTAGATCTATATTAGATGTCAATAACATAAAAACACATTTATTAGAATAAATGGATAAATATTTTTCATAAGTGATTCATGATTTGTAAAATTTTAAGTAGATCATTATAAGTAATTTGTTTAATAGCAATTTTTCTGAAATTATATCCTTAGAACTCGTCGTGCCTCGTCAACGCTTCGCCAAAATCTGTAGCTTGAGACCCAACAAATACATCGTATTTTTCTAAAATCTCGTCTTTCGTAAGTTTGTGATCGGCATCAGTGTCTGCTTCATAAATTAAATGTCGAGATTCCGCCTCTGCGTGATCGAATTCCGCAGGAATAATCCACGTTTTTACCTGTTTTTAACCAAAATTTACATTTGAATATAGAGCATTGCAAAGATCAATCGATAAGGTAAACATATATTTTACATACAGAATATACTTTTTGCATAACAATTGCATAAGTGATACAAAAAATATATATATAAACGCGACTGACCTCATCAGCATTTAAAAATCCATCACTGTCTTTATCTCTGTATGAGGAGAATTGTTCCTTCTCATTCTTCACCCATTCCGGTTCCTCCTCACCTTCATTGCCTTTGTACATATCGCCTGCAGGCAAAATACAAGCTTCAATCAAAGAACTACTTAATTCAATTTTCAGAAGAGATAAATTTTACTTACCAATATATTCTGCAAGAGATATCTTTCCATCTCCATCTTTATCAATATCCTCCATTGTTTCTAGTACTATTACATCTTTCATATGCTCTGCCTCTTCAGCATGAAGGAAGGCAGTAAATTCTTCTTTGGTTAGAGCATCATCACCATCTAAATCAGCAGTGGTCCACCTTCTGCGATCTCTTTTAAGCATAGTAAGATATGAAAAAGAATCATCATCTGATTTATCCTGTCTTTCTTTCTCATGTTCATCCATATCACCATAAACCATTGCCCTGTATTCTATCCATGATAACTTTTCTTTTCCTTGTTGATTATGAGATCTCCATTGATGCTCTACATCATCTCTAATGTAACGTTTCTGAGTATACATTATCCAATCTTTGAGCTCCTCTTGTGTAACATAGCCATCGCTATCCTTGTCAATTTTGTCAACAATTATTCCTAATCTTCTAGTACTTTCTTCCGGAGTAAGTTGATCAAAGGTTTTTGCTTCTTCTCCAAGAAAAGCTTCATGATCATAGGCTGGATTATGTTGTGAATTTATATAGTGATCTTCATTACTCACATCCTGAAATATAACATATATTGATCTATCTTATATATTTTTTGTTTCTTATAATTTTTATTATATTATAATAAAAACAATATAGATTTCAAGCAGACTAAATAAAGTCTACTCATCAGATATTGAAAAACTTATACTGACGAGTGACTTTCACATAATAACCTAAACAAAATACAAATTAAAAATATCAGGTTTTTGCTAACCTTGCTCAAAATACGATGTTCGTCTGGCTTTGGAATCGCCGTTGCCAGGATGGAAAAACCGATTAAAGTTTGGAAGAACATGAGTTTTCGCATTCCACAGAAGCGTATCGGAGTGAAAAAGAAAAATAAATACACTCAATACACAATAAACCGCGAGACCCGGCGTCAGTGTAAAGCTCCTGAACGTCAGGACAAGCGAAAATTCCCACCGGGAATGCGAACAACGAGACTTTTCCTGCGAATCTTCAGCTTCCACATCAGCAAGCTCAGCTAAACCGAACGCCACATCCCCACCTCTTCTTAATACCGTGCTTGTTACGGGAGATGATGTGACGTGAGGCGCGTTCGTGGACGGTTGTTGGGTGTTCGGCGGTCAAATGGTCTTACGAAACCATAGCCTCCACGTGGATCTTAATCAATATAATCACCAAAATTGAATAATATTATTTAAATAGCTTAGTTCCTACTTCTTATATAGTGATGCCATATGTAAAATTCTTAGTGGAAAAGAAGATTTACCATATTTTTATAATTGACAATTTTTATATATAGCAATTCCCTGTAAGTAGAATAAGAGACAATAGTAAATAAAATTAGAGAGATAAATAATTGCCAATTAGAAAAAGTTCAGTTAGAGAATTTGAAAAGTCTGAGTTAGATCAACATTTGTAGTTCTAAGAATTAAATTTTATCACTTGTTTAATAAAAAATTTTATTCAAAATGGGATATATATTCCACCCACATCTTGTACAATAAGTGACTAGAAAGAATCCTATGTAAAAATCCTATGTATAATTTTAACTTATAATTATTCACTCTATTCCTATTATGAAAATAATAGGAAGAACAATTTACACAATATTCTACCATTTTTTATTTCATTTTTGTTATTCAAAAACATTTTTTATATGTCAATTACAGAAATTATATTTGGGAAAATAAATGATAACAGCAAACAATCCTTGTATTATCTATTTTCTATCTCTAGTTCTATAATGATGTTTCCAATCTCTTATTTCTTCCCTTTTTAGGTATTCCAGTTCTCCTGTATTCAGACCTTTCGTTCAAATATTGCTCTGTGCATTCTTTAATAAAGTCATCATTGTAATACCACTTTTCCATACATGTTTTCATCTGTGCATTTTCTTTCCTGCATTTTATGATCATTCTCAATCCAAAATTTACACAGCACTCATTAAAGTCTGTAAAAGAAAGATAATAATTGTTGCATATTATTCATGCTGATAATAAAATAAACTATTACCATTAACTTCGTTGGCACATTTTTCTGCCCTAGTTATTTCTCGCATTAATTTAGGTATTAACACATCTTTCTCTACCTTTCTTAAACTCCGGTCATTAGGATCACCTGAAATTACAGTAAAAATATAAACAAGTACAAACCGTTTCATAATCCATAAATTTATAAAAAATGATGTATAAGCAATATTTATTTGTGCGTATGTCAACAAGTTTAGTAATCACAGATTTTGCTATCATTTGAGCTTGATTGTTCAATTTGCTTGAAATATAACCTCTTATTGACGGTTTTTAATTTTCCGCAATATTTTAACAGTGGCGAATTTACTTCATTCTCTTGTTATATTTATTACTTATGACTCATATGTAAATTAAAATTAAAATTTTACCCAAACCCTTAGGTCCTCTTCCTATCTTGGATTCGTGATGTGTTTCCTCCTCTTTCATTGTTATGATCACGATTGCGATGAGTTCTCACGAAGATAACCAACAGACTGCGCTCGTGATTTTGCACATTTGAGACTTGTCAGCGGCGACGCGTCGAGGAATGTTCGTTCTGCTTATTATAAAGAAGGAATTCCGTTGTTAAGAATAAATTGTCGTAAGAATGCGTATTACAGCTTAATCGAATATAAAATCATTCAATAGTTACTGGAGAGGTTTGAAATATCCGAAATACACGTAGCGTTCTTTCTCTAACCTTTAAATTTCTATATATAGTGCGATGACATTTCTTGGTGCTTGAAATTTCTGGGAGTTTATGTGAGTAATCGTGTGTACTTTTTGTATCTTTGCAGAATATAAAATTCGATCGATACAGCAAGATGGATAGGCTATTACGGTTAGGTGGTGGAATGCCAGGTCTGAGTCAAGGACCACCACCCTCTGATGCACCTGTCGTGGATACAGCTGAACAGGTATGTTTTACAAAAACATTTATCTCTTTATTCCCTTAATATCTCTTTCTTATCGTCTCTGCTTATATCAGGTATACATATCATCTTTGGCTCTCTTAAAAATGCTTAAACATGGTCGTGCTGGAGTACCGATGGAAGTGATGGGTCTTATGTTGGGAGAATTTGTTGATGATTATACTGTCCGTGTTATCGATGTTTTTGCTATGCCACAAACGGGAACGGTAAATATTGCAATACAAAGGTGCACATGGTTTGTTAAATACATGTTTGTATGACAATGTATTTTTATATTATCACAGGGAGTCAGTGTAGAAGCTGTTGATCCAGTTTTTCAAGCAAAGATGTTGGACATGTTGAAGCAGACTGGTCGACCAGAAATGGTAGTGGGTTGGTACCATTCTCATCCAGGATTCGGCTGCTGGTTGTCTGGAGTAGATATTAATACTCAGCAATCTTTTGAGGCTCTCAGTGAGAGAGCTGTAGCTGTTGTTATTGATCCTATACAATCAGTAAAAGGAAAAGTTGTTATTGATGCATTTAGATTGATCAATCCAAACATGATGGTAGGTATATTTGTTGATTGAATTATGTTCTCTATTTATAACATCGCTGCCACATTGATTGCAGGTTTTAGGCCAAGAACCGAGACAAACGACGTCGAATTTAGGCCACCTGCAGAAACCATCTGTACAAGCTCTGATACATGGACTAAATCGGCATTATTACAGTATTAGTATTAACTATCGTAAGAATGAACTGGAGCAGAAAATGTTGCTGAATTTGCATAAAAAGACATGGATGGATGGTCTCACTCTTGCTGAATATTCCGAGCACAGTCGACTCAATGAAAATATCGTTTCTGAAATGCTTGAACTCGCGAAAAATTATAACAAGGTAAAATAATATATATAATTATAATATCTTCACTTTATATGTATTACTAAAGTATTTTTGCATCAAAATAATGATGAAATCGACATTTTTTTACAGGCTCTGGAAGATGAGGAAAAGATGACACCTGAACAATTAGCTATAAAGAATGTAGGGAAACAAGATCCGAAACGACATCTCGAAGAGAAAGTTGATACATTAATGGCTACAAATATTGTTCAATGCTTGGGAGCTATGCTCGACACGGTTGTATTTAAATAACTGTTTTTCAATACGTCATTCGCAATATATTTAAAGGAAATATACATCTTTCTAAAATAGAAGTACATTATTTTGTATTCTCAATTTACCTAATACTATTACAAATAATTGAAGACATGTACATGATAAAATTCATAAGATTTTATTAAAAATAGTAGGATATCTTTATAAATCTGATATAGTGATATAGATTGCTAAATCAAATAACATGTATATTATACAAAGTGACATAACAAGAAGTAAAGTATATAATAGATTTCATATAACTAAGAAATCTATAATTAATGTAAAAGTCCCTATTAAATAAGATGTTGATTATAATCAACGTATCTGGAATTTTGTTGTGTAATACACTTAATTACTACAACTACCGTTATAATGACATCTTTTGATCTGATCTTTTTTATACAAATTAAAATATATGTACTAAATACATATTTTACTTCAAATTCTATCTAAGTATTATAATACATAATTTTACTTAAGCCACAATTAAAAAAAAACGTATATATAGTGAGCTCTCATACTGTTAAATAGTGAGAATATAAATTCTTGAGTTTTACAATATACCTACGTGCAAATCTTTAAAAAAAGGAAGAATACTAAATGATGCCAAAGAAAAAATCTATTGTATTTCTTTTGTCTTTTAAATATGCAGTTAGAATTGTGAAAGGAAATTAACAAATTACTATATAAGAAAATAAGATATTTTTAATATAAATCTATTATATCGTATATCTAAATTTGTGTAATTATTTTCTGCTACGACGTGCTGTTGTAGTGGTTTCTTGTTGAATGACGATTGATATTGAAACAGTTGGTAAAAGACGTAAAAGGGAAAGTAAGTTAAATACAATAGGCGTAAATGTGTCTGTAAAATAAAAAGCATCTATTAAAACATAGGATGCAGAAATCGTCACCAGAAGATAAAAAGAAAAAAAAAAAAGAGAAAGAAAAAGGAGTCAAAAAGCGAAGATTCGATACTTGCGAAAGGTGTAAGTTCAAATTTAGAACAACATATTATAGTGACTCTTTTATATTATGCATTGAAAAAATCAAAGAATAGTTTGTTATTGCTATGGAACAATTACTTTACTAATTTTAATAGCATCCATACAATGTATAGATGATATAGTTGGAAATGCAGTTGTTATTTGATATATTGATGAGATCTCTATAAAGTAAATACTAGTTATACACACACACACACACACACACATATACATGTATATATGTACATACATACATGTGTGTATATATACGTGTGTGTATATATATATATATATATACACATACATGTGTATATATATACACACACATATATATATATACATACATATTGTTAATATCTACTACGTGTGCTCAGCTATGCATCTAGCGTAGTCGTAAAGAAAAAATTAATAATTACACATTGCATACAATTTCATACAATTAATCTTAAATTTTCTTCTTAACCTGGGATAGAAAATGGCCATACGAGATGCTCACCAATGAGTACACTCATAACATTTTTTTATTTTCAAATAAAAATTTAATTTTTTTTTGTAATATAAGTTCTTAACTCGATGCAGTTTCTCCATCCTTATTTTTTTTCTTTTTCTTCTTTTTTTCTTTCTTTACGGAAGAATCCTGTAAACATTAAATAATATATAATATATATCTAATATACCTAATAGTAAAAAGCAATTATCTAATAGTAAAAACTGATCTAATTATCCTACTTACACCTTCCGCAAGTGTCGAATCTTCGCTTTCCGATTTTTCCTTCTTTCTCTTTTTTTTCTTTTCTTTCTTTTCTTTCTTTTTATCTTTTGGGGACGATGTTTCTGCATCCTCCACTTTAATAGACACTTCTTGTTTTATAGACACATTTGGCTCTATTGTACTCGATTCGCTTTCCCTTTTACGTTTTTTACCAACAGTTTCCACAGTTTCATCGTTATTTTCGGTCTATACAAATTGTTTATGTTACAAGTAATGTTATTGCAAAGAATTTAAAAAAATATTATAAACAATATATATAACTTACCTTAACTGATACTGTTGGTTCACTTCCGGAATAATAGGTATAATTTTCTAACCATTCAGCTGGGGTGTTTTCATTTGGCTTTCCATATTTATCTAATTTTCCCTCAATTATCATACGTTTTTTAGTCGACGATTTTGGCCCCAAACCCCACTTTCTGGGATACGCATCTCTCTCCATAATTACCCTTTTAATCTTTGCAGCAGTTCCATGATCGCATGCAGCCATAGTTGCAGAGGTCATTAATGCTATGGCTGAAGTAAATGAATAAAATAATTATAAGAATGACAAATTGAACACTGTCATACATCAAGTATATGTTGCAGAACATTAAAATGTGTCGTTATTATCATTTAGGAGATATTCACCAAGTGCTATAGCTTCGCCCTTAGTGGTCACTATTACGACTTCTTGATTTATTTCAATATGTGAGTCATACATTAGAACGCCTGGCAACATTATTTGTGCTCCATAACAAATAGCGTTCACCTAACAATTTTATAAAATATATACCTTAAAATGTACATTTTTATCACTTTAAAAACAATATAAGAAATAAAGAACTCAATACGTACAGCACTATCTTTTATAATGATTCTCTTATGATTCACTAATAATGTTTCCAATGGTTTTATTACTCTTCTCAGGTATGATTCGTCTCCGTGATTGTCATATAACCATTGGGCATCAAGGATATCATGCATAGTAACCATATTGTCATTTTCAGATTGAATGCCAGAACGAATTCGTCTAAGTTCTTGCATGTGACAACCAGTACCTAGGAAAAGCCCAAGATGGACACATAAAGTTCTAATATATGAGCCAGCTTCACAACTGACTTGAAACACTCCCATGTGTCGTGCACTGTCATAATCAAGTAATGTACTGTCATAGACTGTCCTAACACGCAGCTGTCTCTTGACTGCTGATATAATTGGTGGCCTTTGAAACAAAGCACCTCGCAGTTTCTCCAATGCTTGTTGTATCTACAATTGTATTAAGTATAAATTTCTAATACATATATAAATATATATATATATATATCACATAAATATGCACTAATAATACATAAGTAAATATATATTATGCATTATAAATACATTGTATATTCCCCAATATAATATAAACCTACTTTCTGTAAACTTTCCGGAGCTGAATGAAGTTTAAACACAGCAACATATTCCTTGCCAGCAGATTGTTGCGATTTAGCTAATCTAGTTGCCCTGTCTATACAGACTATCAAGCATCCTGACACTTTAGGATCCAATGTACCAGAGTGACCTGTTTTTTCTACTCTCAAGATTTTCTTTATCCAAGCCACAACTTCGTGTGACGATGGATTACATGGTTTATCCAGATTGATGCAGCCTGACTTTATATATTCACTTAAGTTGCGATTGAGTGGAGTAGAACCATACAATAACGGAGTAAAGTGTTTTGTACGTGTCAGCATTTTGTCAAAATTCTATAGTAAATAAAAAATCATTTATAAATTTATTCTTCTACTATATTATTAATCATTTCTATAAAATATATCTTTTTTCATTTTATTTATATCTTTAGTTTGTTTTTAATATATTTTTACCTTAAATAATAAGGGCCAATCTTTACAATCAAGTTTTACTACTTCATCAGAAGGTTCGATCTCACATTTTGCCTCTCTTTGAAGCTCGCCGAGAGATTTCTTCTTACCTTTTTTCTTATGTTTATCTGCAAAGTGCAGTATAAAAGATAACATAACCTATATATAATCTTTTACTTAATACTTAAGAAACGTGAGTCAAATTTTTTTAATTAAATGTAAACAAAAATTTATTATATAAATAACTTTCAATTGGTCAATATTTTTCGGTATTTCGAATAGTACTTTCACTATAAATGAATATAAATTTAAGCGGACACGTGTGTGCAATGAGATATCAAATGATAAAATTCATAACAGAAAAGCGACAGTTTACAACTCTACTTATTGAAATAAAACAAGATATCACAAGCGTCTAAAGTAATATGTGAAATGTTTTATGAAAAATATATAAGAAAATAATAATTACCATTTTCTGCCATTTTCGAAGCTCTTAGCACGTGCGTTCCAAACAGCTCCTAACAGTTGGTCTGTTCCACAGATACAGGCTGCGTTCTGATCAGGTTGGAGACATTTATTCCCACGAAACCTCCTGCGCATGCGTTAATCTACACGTGCAGCTATTTAACATACTTATGCCTAGACGTAATATTGGGGGTTTTTGTAGAGCCCGGACCACATGTTTTTTTATCTTACTTTTTTCTATGGCTGCGTTCCAATATTCACTGCCAGTATTGAAAATATATACTTTATGTCACATATATTATAGATTTTCAGTACTGGCAGTGAATATCGGAACGCAGCCTATATAATGCTACATTGCTATATTGATATATTATATTGAAAATATATCAAACACTTTTATTTTGTTCCCGTGTTCCAGAAAAAACATATCAGTCGCATAATATCACGTATACATTCATTTTATATAAGAAATACTTAGGCAGAACAGAAAATTATGGTGACGTCAAAATAACGTCAAAATGATGAGAGGAAACTCATTTTTTCATCATGATTCGGTCATGTTCTCGTCATTTTGATATCTTCATAATTTTATGTTCTACTTTGGGTATTACTATAGTATAATATTGAATTTTTGGAAGATTTTATTTTGGATGATAAGAGGATAATATGGGTATATGCAAAAAAATAAAGGAAGGAAGCATTTTTGTATAATAATTAATTTATTAATTCTAATTAATAATAAATAATAATTAATTTATTAATTATTATATTGAAGGAAAAGAAAGATATTAACAATTTGGTTTCGCCTCATAAAAGCATCCTAATAGGCTGCATTCTGAAATTCACTGTAAATACTGAAAATATATAATACGCCATTCTCCAGCTGCGTTTAGGGAATAAATACCCCCAATACTGATTCCGATATTAGGGCCCGTATTCATAGTCAGGCCTTATATTTAAGGCTTCCTTAAGTTTATTTTCAGATAGTCTGTAGCCAATAAAATAATCCGTGCAGCATCTAAAGATAGATATAAGGTGGCCTAAAATATAATGCCTGATTATGAATATGGGCATACAAATACTGGCCTAGGTCTATTCTTTTTAGTTGCACTGCTGAATTGATACAATAAGTTAGAGTGAGACAACTATATTTTTTCTCACTCTAACTTATTGCATTAGTTCAGTAGTGCAACTCTAAAGAACAGACCCCATAGATCTGGAGCTAGTGTAAAGCCAGCGGCACACGGTGCTTGTTTTTGTGCTGGATTACTTGCTGGATGAAAATACTGCGTTCTGATTGGTGCATTTCCATCCATCTTCGGAAATGCACCAATCAGAACGCAGTATTTTCATCCAGCAAGCAATCCAGCACGGAAACAAGCACCGTGTACCGTTGGCTTTAAGCAGTTCAGTGCAGCGAGAAGATCTAAAGCCCTAAACACAATGTCAGACAACAGGCAATAAGAATAAAAATAGACCAATCATAATAGATTATTCTTGTAATAGTCGATTGTGATTGATCTATTTTTATTCTTATTGCCTGTTGACTGGCATTGTGTTTAGAGCTTTATGGCCATTCTACGGCTGCGTTCCAAAATTCACTGCCAGTACTGAAAATCTATAGTATACGTGACACAAACTATGTATTTTCAGTACTGACAGTGAATTTCGGAACGCAGCCTACAATAAGTTATTAATTATAAAACATAAGAAAATAAATCAATCGGAATTCTTCATTTATAGATTGGAGGATTTTGATTGGTTTATTTTCTTATATGTTATAACTAATAGCTTATTAGAATGGCCATTAGAATAATACACATACATACATAACATACACAAATCTCATCTTTTGAATCTTTCATCGTCAGTAATAAATAAATATAGAGGAAAATAATGCATTAATTCAACAGGGCAGTTCAAAAGAACGGACCAATTCACTGTCAGTACTAAAAATACATAATTTGTGCCACTATAGATTTTTAGTGCAGCTAAAAAGGACAGACTATATGCTACAAATGAAATATAAACGATTCAATATAGAATTTAATAAAAATTGTTAAGATATAGCTAACATCATGCGCAAAAAATAATTACAATTCTAAAGACTCAATCTTTTTAAATACAATCTATCGCAAACAAAATAAAAACGATTATACAACATAATTAAAAAAAAATTAGTAATTTGCCAGTTAACTTTATACAAATATTTCTGACATAAATTTTTAGATTTCTAAATACGGTAATATGGAGATATTAAAAATTGATCATTATGTGGAATCAGCATTATTGTCAATTATATTATAAATAAACAAATTATTCTGATATTAATTTATATCATGTGAGTAGAAATATGAATTAGTCAGAATTTCCAGTATTTTCAAGCAGTAAAAAAATCATTAATACGGGAATTAATCGATCATGGATATTTATAAATTTTTATTTTTCTTAGGTTTTCTCTGTCCAAATGCATCTGATACAATACATAGGTTTGTAAGTTTTGAAAATATCTTCTTTGCCCATGTTGGTACTGTAACAATTACAAGAAAAATTTTGTATATTCATAGAGATTTTCAAATTTTTCATTATGAAAATAATTGCTATAGTATTTAATCTATAAGAAAGAAAATGTAATATTTTATTATATATTATATATTTTAATATTTCCAGAATATTATTATATACTTGTTTACTTTTGTAACTTTTTTCAGTTTAATTATATTCACATAATAAGTAATATTCTAGAAACATATAGATACTAAAATATCACTAACTACATACATTGGAAAGGAAAATTTAGAATTTCTTGAAGCTTTTCTTAGATCCAGTCCCTTTTGAAACTTTTAATACATTAAAACGTACTGTTTTACTCAATGGTCGGCATTCTCCTATGGTGACCACATCACCAATTTCGACATCCCTGGAATGAAATTAAATTTTTGTATAAGAATGATAATTATATGTTACTTTTATCTTTTATTATTATTATTATTTAATCAGCAATACAACAATCTTCACAAAAAATATCTTTGTCAGTAGACCGTCGTTAGTATCATCAGATAAGAACAAAAGAACAGATCAATGATTGAATCATATTAAAAATAATTATATAGTGCTATATACCTGAAGCAGGGACTAAGATGAACGCTCATATTTCTATGACGTTTCTCAAACCGATTATATTTTCTAATATAATGAAGATAGTCCCTACGTATGACTATCGTTCTTTGCATTTTCATTTTCTGAACTACTCCAGTCAGAATTCTGCCTCTAATTGAGACATTGCCAGTAAAAGGACATTTTTTATCAATATATGTCCCTTCAAGAGCCTAAATATATGTATAAAATCCAATGTAAATTATTATTATTATGATAAATTTTATTTATTTCTCATTAGATATGTTTCTTGTTAATAATTATAGCAACATTAAGACAAGGATGCCAGTGTTAAAAAATCAACCAAAGGATGAAAGCGGGGATTAAAAGTAAATTATAAAACAATTATACTTACTTCACGTGGTGTTTTAAAGCCTAAGCCGACATTGCGGCTATAGCGCATAGGTTTCCTGCGCTTAGGGCCTAAACCTTTCTTGCGATTTAAGAAAATAGTTGGTTGCTTTTGAAAAGCACGTTCGCTCTGCAAATGAAATCATACATACATAGTGAAAATTTTTCACAAACTTCGGATTTTGCAGTTAAGAATGCTAATACACGCGTGTAAATCTAATCACATGTTGCACTCATAACAGTAATTTTTCGGATGTATTTTAATTTACATTATTCTAGTTTTTGTTTGCATTTATTTATAGTGTTAATTATCGTAAAGACAAAAAATGTTTTCATAAAACGATTCTGTCACATGTGAATAAATCTATTTAATGTAGATTTAGATGTCGAGATATACCTGATCCGCCATGATGTCCTCGAGAAAGATTCAGAAACTCAATTCCGTTCAATTCCCCTTGTACCGATGGTCAAAGTTAAGAAGAAAGCGCATGAGTTTCAGCATCTCCACGCTTTACACGCGCATGTGCAGAGTGTTGCCACGTTGTACCATGAATCGAAACGAAATGCTTTTCGCAAGGAAACGTCATTTCATTGGCTATCAGTCATCTTAATATGATTTGTAACCAATATAATGGCCCTGTGTTTCTCGTTGGAAGATATTCATAACGACAATATTTATTTGCGACATTAATTTTTATAGGATTGCTAAATAATAGCACCGAGATATTAGTAAAAACCGATTAGCTCAGTGTGACTGCTAATAATATTACGAATAAACGAGTCGTTCCGTTGGTTGACTCGTCGTGACATCGATCGATGCTTTCGAGAATCACAATCGCTGCATCGTTCATTTTGTTCCGGAACGATCATAGCACTGCACATCGTCTCTGTAAGTCTTTCCTTAAATTTCATCATTTCAACTTGTTGCCAGCGATTTTCGTATTCAATGTATCATCTGGCGTATCGAAAATAAATGTCGCGCGTTTGTTGTGACAAAGTACCATTAGACCGAGTCGCTAAAAGACAATATCTCAAAAAACGAATTGTTGGCAAACTATCGCGCATCCGCTGAGTTATGGCGACTCTGGCTTCAAATAATTGATCTTTTTTGTCTTCGACTCACATGCGGATCATCGGCGAGAGTATCGTCAATAAATCTTATTTTCGTTTGTTGAAACGAGATTTTTATGATCAGACAACAATTTCAAGTATTTTATGTAGATCTTGAGAAATAAGTGAATCGTTCTGATTGGCTGGCTCGTCGCCTCGAGTGTATCGATTTTGGGTTCGAGAATCTAAAGCGCTGTGATCAGTTGCGGAACAAATGGCGGCGTTAAATTTCGGGCTCGTAAAACCGCCTCGTCTTTTGATTCGTTTAAAGCGGCTCTCGCGTACGGAGTATCGCCGTATATTTCGAAAATAAGTGTCGCGCATTTGTCGTAACAAAGTGCCATTAAAGAAAGCTATCGACAACGAATATTTCGCGGGTCGAGTCGTCGGGAGTGTCGCTCAAAGCGTAGTACGTTTGTTGGTTATAGCAGCTCAATCAGAGTCGTATCTGGGCTCTTGCATTTTCGCTCGTTAGTGATTAATCTCGCGCACGAATGATCGCCGGCAGTGCAAAAAGTAAGTGTGGTGTGTGTCAAAATATCAGTGAATAGTGTGAAAAAAGGAGTGCCTCTTTAGCACGGATCGCTAAAAATACAGGGTTAAATTGTATGATGGCTGCTCGAATTCAAACTGCTACATTAACGGTTCAGCCCGCCCGAAGAGAGGAAAGGTACAGTCGATAAGTAAACTATCTTCTATTACTGACGAAGCAGAGGTGTCTGCAACAGATAGCAGCACTTGTAACTGTTGTGCGTCAAATTGTACGATATATAATCAGGAAAAGGAAATTGATTCTTAATTTCTTACGTAAAATTTGTATAATATTTTCATTTTAAATACATTGTGTGACAATATTTTTTCATAATAACTTTTTGGGTCTTACAATTTGATGGTTAGATGTGTTTACGTATTTGACGCACAAGAGTTTAAACGCGATTTTATAGAGCGAATCCTCGCGAGAGAGCGAGAGAAAAAAGAGAAGACGGGCGGAAGTCTGTCAGTGTTTTAAAAGATACATTATCGGGATCCTTTCTCGTTTAAGCTGCTTTATCGCCACTATGTCTCAGTCTGTGTAGACGTAAATGAAATATTACCATTTGCGTTTATCGCGCTTCCTGTCAGACGATTCTGTCCCTGCAAAATAATCGGGTTCAAATTGCGCCCGTGGAAGGTGTTACAAGGTACGAGCGACTTGTAGCGTGCTGAATAGCCCGTGCTGAAGAGCAATACATTGCGGTTGCATTGTCCTGCGGTTGGCCGCGTCGGGGCGCGGACAATTTCAGCTTTTACGATCTTTCGACACGACAAGTGCGAAAATATCGCTGCTTATACCGCACGCGCGTTTTTGTCGTATTATCCGCATAAAGAGCGCAGCCGTCGCTATAGCCACGTACAAGTAAGAAGATTGCTAACGTAATGGTTTATATTCCCGGATATATATTGCTGCGACCGTTCGTTTCGCGTTCGGTTTTTCGCGCGCGGTCAGCGTGGAATTCAGGGAAAAAACAGTGTCTCTACATTTGTTACTCGTCGCCGCGTCTTATTTCATGCTTCCGCAAACAGCGGGCCATACAAAAAAAGTCGTGCACAAATTTCATGTCGAGAGCAACGCGGTGCTACGTGAAAACAAATAAACATGCCAACATGTTCGTCTGCATCTTTTTCTCTTTTTATCGTTTTTTTTTTTTAATCGTGCGTTTTGCTGAAAGAAAGTGACGTTCGAGCTGAGTTTCGTGACGTTTGAATCGAGTGACGTGAATGATTGACTTTCTATGTTAATCGCGTTTGATTAATCGTTCGTATTAAAGGTGATATATCTTTATTGACGCGCGTATATATTGAAATGACCAAATATTAAATAATTCTTGAAGAAATAATTCTACGAGCTTCTCGAATGTAGAAAAGAAAGCCGTTTGCAGGATCAAGTATATATATATATATAGTAATGTCCTGTGGAATGTTATTTATTGAGTATATAGTAATGTCCTGTGTAGTGGAATGTTATTTATTGAGATTCTTCATTGATTTTTCGACAGTATTTCGACAGTAATAATTGGGATGAATGCGGTATCGCAAAATTTCGACTCGGGATAAAACTTTCGGCGGAGAATTTCGAATGATTAATAACGAATCTGAACGGCGATTGTGCAAAGAGTAAGACGAACGTATGCAATCGATTGCGCGTTGCGCGGGACCACTATACACGAGTTGCAACGTTAATGCTGCATTGCGAAAAAAAAAAAATCGAAAAAATATCCCGAAGACGGATTCAGTTTACATGGAGCTGTAGCTGTGACGAAATGCGCGAGCTAATTATCGTGGCTGTATCGCGCAAGTACACTGATCACTGTCAGGTTAAGCTAATACGAGATTCTTAGAAGCAATTATCGCACGATTATTATTGAGCTAACATGCGTGAGCAAGTTAACGGCACCCCAGGCACATTTTCCGCTAGATCTCGAGGGTTTCTACTCTCAGGATTTATAAAGTCTTACGATATTCGGCTGTAAACCACGTCCGTGCGCGTTCGCTTTAATTGTTACTAACAACGTCCTTCTTGGGACGTAATTCGCGTACGTTGGAATTCTTTGGGCCGCTCGAACGGCCTTTCCCACGAGAAGCTCGCGTTATTTCGTCGCCACGTTGCTGCTTTAATTGAGATTTCATTACTCGCACGACGACACAGCAAGTACATCGGTACGTTTATCGTTCGCGTAAATCCAAATAATCTCTCGCTGAGAAGTTGAAAGACGGAGGTGTATTTGTACAAAGTACCACATCTGCAAAACAAGAGATTTTTTGACACGAAAGCTATTTTATCGCTTGTTTTTACAGAGATATGTGTTGTTGAGAAAAAATTATGAATATGTATGTATTGAGAGTAACTGGGAATTATTACAAGGACACTATAATCAATTAGCACATGTGTTGTGCACATTAAAAAATTTGTCTATCGGTCTACATATGGTATATACATATATAATTGTGAACTATTTGCAATTATTAAACTTTACGAGAAACATGAAGTTTTCTCGATTTTAGATACGAGTCTTTCTTTTTATAGATTTTAACTTTCCACACACACACACACACACACACACACACACACATTTACATATTCTTTTTTGATACATATTTACTTTCCACAAGATTCAAAGGAACCGACGATCCGATTAAATCGTTCCTCCCGTCTCTGACGCGCATGAACAGTATTCTAATGTTATGCGAAGTCGTATCTGTCGTCGCTAATTAATTTGAGGCTCGCGTCCCGGCGTTCAAGTATCGCGTACAGTTAACAAACACTTTCGATTAGGAACTAATTCCACCTTTATAAGACGAGCGCGCGGGCGCGCTCGCCCATATGCGTTGGGTTAGGTAACAGCGAGAAGTTATTAACATTCTTACGATTTTTCAGAGGGGCTAACGCGCGCGGTGCCCGTTCTATTTCATTGATAGCAATGATTCATGTCCCGCAATAACTAATATCGCGCACGGTAATTAGAGATCCACGAGGTCGTAACGCGAATCCGTCATTGCCGTCACTTCCCAATGGACGATCTATGAGCGCAGGAAGAAACATCTCGCTCGAGACCACCTGTAATTAACTGTGATTGAACTTTCATTGCTCATTGAACACCGCGCTGAAATTACTCATCTCTCTCTCTCTCTCTCTCTCTCTCTCTCTCTCTCGCGCGCGCGCGCGAGCTTCAAGCGCGCGAACGCGAGATTGTGTTTATTTTACTTAGCGGCCGGATTTTTCGCGCGGCACAATCATGCTAGGTGCAAATCACGGATTCTGCACGATCACGGGGAGAGTCCGCTAGGAAAAAGAAAGAAAAAAAAAAAATAAAATAAAAATAAAAATTAAAAACTCACCGCGACGGATACACGGCTAACGCGTTTCTGAAACGTCGCATTATATCGTACACATTGTGCGTACATTTTACTCACTCTTAATATACTGCGGAGAGAGGGAGACACATCAGTTACGCGTCGTTTAGTCGTGTATTCCAATTACCAGGAGCTCGCTGCGGCTTTTCTACACCCGATAACGAGATAGAAGGCATTTCCGCGCTTTTTCGTGCGGCTCGTCCTTTTTCTCGCGGGAGCGCGCGCGTTCCGCGACGCGAGCGCGCCGATAAGGGATAGGGCTACGATTACACGCTCGCGGCTGTATAAGGCGCCGTGAAAAATCCGCCGGGCCGGTCTGCGGAAAGCGAGTTTTTACGAGGCACTTAAGTGCACTTAATTAAATAAATCCTTGCGCCGCGAGTCGGCTTTATTTCACCGCTGGTGTAACAAACAGTCGCGCGAAAGGTGCCGCGCGCGCGCGCGCATTATCACTGAGAGGGGAGGGATGGACCTCGGCATACCTAAAGATTTTGAATTGAAATAAACGCCTTTACATTTAACGATCCGTATTTCATCCGATTCTAATATCTGCGTCAGCGTGCGAGGCCTCGCGCGCTTCGGCGGATTCGTCCGCCGTCATTCGCTGCGGCCGCGTTGCTACCGCTTTGATAGTCGGCGCGTTCCATCAATCTCTCCGATAATTAGTGGCTCGCGTAACGACAGGAACCATTAGCTTTATGGTCACGCTGTATGACGCGACGATTCCTCGTCCTGAAACGATGATCCGTTAGGACGTAATCGTAGGAACGCGTAGCGGACGCGTTTCGCGCAGGAAACAACCCGCAGGACGGTTTATCCCGTAGTTTAGATCGATCGATCGCGGTCATCGCCGTGTTACATTTCCCGCGGTTATTGTTACTCTCAGACACGATTTTCTTTTTAAAACTCAATTATGCCCCGAGATGAAGTTATGGAATCGGTAAACTTTCCGTGTACACTATGTCGCAGGATGATTCGACGCGAACCGGGACACGAATAACGAATAGACGAATCGCAGTCCGGTAGCAGCCGACAGCTACGGTACAACCGCATCGACACGCGAACCACCACTTCCGCACGGTCGAATAACAAGAAATAATTATTATCGTCGGATACGTGCTCTCATTTCGGTACGCGAGATAGCGCGATCGAAGCAACGCCATGGGAAAAATGCACGTCCGCAGACTCATCGCCTCCGCTCCGTTACACGATCGCTCATCTTTTTCGTGCGCGGCTGTAACCGGTCTTACGTCACGGAGGCGGTTCTGTCTCTTCTCCGCACGGACGAGATCCGTTTCTTTCGTCTGCGAGTCGCACGTCGCGTGGTATCACGCCGGAAATTTAACTGTCGCATCCACCGAGGACTCGCGACCGCCAATGCATCCTTCCGCGAATCGATGACTCGTTCGTATTTTAAACGCGTTTCTCAAAGATATTAAACGCACGGCCAGAAGGAGAGAAAGAGGGGGAAAGAGAGAGGTAGAGGTAGAGAGAGGTAGAAAGAGGTAGAGAGAGGTAGAGAGAGAGAGAGAGAGAGAGAGAGAGAGGGAGAGAGAGAGAGAGAGAGAGAGAGAGAGAGAGAGAGAGAGAGAGAGAGAGAGAGGGGGGTAGAGAGAGAGAGAGAGGTAGAGAGAATGAGCCGATGCGCGCTCGCTTCCGCGGCGTGATTTCTGCCGGAGCCTGTAATTAGTGGTAACAGGCACGCCAGGAATAGCAGCAACGCGACGTCTGCTTCATGTGGACGGGAACGGGCAGGGTCCGAGTGTGAGCAAATTTTACCCGTCATTAAGACTCTCGCAGTCGATGCAAGCGTCGTCGCGAGCCGACTTGGGTCGCGAAGTTTGCTCGCTCTCAGGCTACGTTCGCGCGGGAGCTCTCGCTCGCATGAATAAATATCGAACACGTATCCGGTCGATCATGCCTGATCGTTGTGTGTCGTTGCGGCTCGAGTCGCGATGGAATTCAGCAGCGCGCTAGCAAAACGGGCCCCGCTAGCGACGCGAAATTGAGTCGTTCGTAGACCCGCTCGAAACGACGGAGCTGGCCATTTATCACATGTTCGCGCGATACCTCTCTTCTCTCTCTTTCTCTCTCTTTCTCTCTCTCTCGCTCTCTTTCTCCGCTTCTCCGAAAGCATCGGCGAATCGACGGAATAATTTCGTCGGTGCTCGTCCGTGACGCTCGGTGCGTGCTTTGACCCCGGGGTAAACTCCGTATATCTTGCGGTTAAAATTATGCGGGACTGGATATACCGGCTGCCACATGGACGAACAGCGAGAGTGGCAGTAGTAACGAGTATGGTGGTATCGATGTCCGCTAGAACGCTACCAAGCTAAAGCGCATTACGCGTCTCGCTCGTACGCTACGTTAATGTATCACGGCAAATAGCGCGATTCTCTCGTCCGACAGCGTGGACGGGAACGAGTGCGGCCGAAGGCGCTGCGGCGCACCGCAATTTTGGTGCAATTTTGGCGATCAGGTAAAATCGCGCGAGTAGAGAGTAGAGAGACTCGAGCGAGCGGACGACACTCGGCCAGCTGTCTTCGTATCACCGTCTCGCGTGTATTCGCGCGTATTCGCTCGTGTCGTGGAAATAAATTTCCATAATTTTCTTCATTCTTCGATCGAGCCACTTGACACTTTAATTGGCGAGAAAAGTTGAAAGTGCACACAGCGGGACACAGTCGTTAGCCTACAAAGTGCGTACGTACGAAAAACGTTTTGTCGCCGCGCGTCGTTAATTAAAGAAGCAAGGATGATGCAAGGTGATCAACTCGTTGCGCGCTTCGTTCAGATCCCTCGCGACGATCTCGAGGCAGCTGGTGCATTTTATACGATGGGACAGGAAGTTTCATTGTCGACGCAACGTAAGCGTAGATAGAGAGGCGCGTGGAGAAAAAGAGGGATACAATGAGCGAAAGAGAGAGAGAGAGAGAGAGAGAGAGAGAGAGAGAGAGAGAGAGAGAGAGAGAGAGAGAGAGAGGAGGGGGATAAGAAACATGGTTTCCTTTGGGTACCAGGCATTGCACGTGAGCGACAGAATGCTATTAATATATCCAGAGAACGAGATACATGACAAACAGGTTTCTCCATAGCGTTGTATAGAAGCCATTGAAGCGAGCGGTGCCAAGTTCCTATGGCAGGTGATAATGTGGCTTGAGAGAAGATTCTGTCGAGGATGCTGCCGGATTACGCGGAACCACTTAAAATCATGACGATACACCTCGCGGACATTTGTAACAGTACACGTACGCGGATAATTAAACCTGAGAGGAATTATACCTCGCGATATTTCACAGGTGAAGCAGAATCTCCCGGATTATTTCGATACAGACGGTATCGACGTGTCGTGATATCTCAATAGTTCGGCACAATCGAATACTTTATTATTACTCGCCGTTAACGCAATCACGATCGCGCAACGTTTCATTTTCCCCGACAATTAATCACCTGTTGTTAATCCACCTTGTCTTTCTTGAACTTGACACTCGCGTGCTTACTTTGTCTCTCTCTTTCTCTCTCTCTCTCTCTCTCTCTTTTTCCCCTTCTCTCTCCTGATCTCTCTCGTTAATTTATCGTCGAGACCTCGGTAAAACATCTTGATGTTTTAACACTTTCTCCGCCTGCGCTACGGCAAAGTATTTGACAAGTCGTCGCGTGTTTGCGAAAACGTTATCAATCGCGTTCACGCGTACCGCGACGTGCCGTCGTCGTTCTCAGGTACCAAGTGGCGGGCAATGCCATTAACATCGGGAATGGTCCTAACCGCGGCTTTAGCCAATCGGACTGTAACTCGGACCAGTCCAGCACCCTCGCACGTAACGTGAGGGCAGCCACTTTCTATGCAGACAGCGGCAGCGGCAGCCGAGTGCGTGGCGGACAAACGCCTTTCCCGCCTGGCCCTTGAGGTCAAAACTATTTTTCACCGTGCTTTCAGATAAATTATGCATGAATCGTGACCGTAATGCCGTTAAATACGAGCCACATATGCTCGCACGAGCTTCGAACGGGGTGATAATACACGTGAACACACACGCGCACGCATATACGCGTTCGCCAGGATCAGCTCGGTGGTCCAGTCGTGTCCTTGTCCAATTTCTCACGTCGTCCTTTCTTTTCATCCTTACATTGCTCTCTCTCTCTCTCTCTCTCTCTCTCTCTCTCTCTCTCTCTCACTCCTTTCTTTTTTCTTCTCGTAAAACCACCGATCCCCGAGACGTCTATACAAATATCTATCCAGCTTCCGTCACTTCGCTCGCGCGTGCGTCTTCGCGATCCTTTCAGAGATCTCTGAATAGCCCCGCCGCGGCAGCGAGTCGCGAGACTAATTTAAGAAACGCTCGAGTGTTAAGAACCGCGTTGGTTGTACCGAGTATTTGACAGATAATTCGTCCTATTCGCGCGCCGCGCCAGACGCGAAAGTGCTCGGAAAGCTTCCTCGAGCGCTCCTTACCGTTACGCTAATTTTCCGTCATGGATACCGCGTGTCAAATGATCCTCGCATTTTGACACATGCTTGAGTCACGGCGTTCGAGAGAAACTAGCCGTAGTGCTAATTAGCTTTCGAACAGCAAGAAAGAGAAAGAGAGAGGTAAAGAAAAACGGGGTGTTCCCCT